>NC_060139.1:304818721-305123555 GCF_021461385.2 Schistocerca piceifrons | reverse complement strand
TAAATGATCTTGTGGATGACATCGGAAGTTCACTGAGGCTTTTTGCGGATGATGCTGTGGTATATCGAGAGGTTGTAACAATGGAAAATTGTACTGAAACGTGGGAGAATCTGCAGCGAATTGACGCATGGTGCAGGGAATGGCAATTGAATCTCAATGTAGACAAGTGTAATGTGCTGCGAATACATAGAAAGATAGATCCCTTATCATTTAGCTACAAAATAGCAGGTCAGCAACTGGAAGTAGTTAATTCCATAAATTATCTGGGAGTACGCATTAGGAGTGATTTAAAATGGAATGATCACATAAAGTTGATCGTTGGTAAAGCAGATGCCAGACTAAGATTCATTGGAAGAATCCTAAGGAAATGCAATCCGAAAACAAAGCAAGTAAGTTACAGTACGCTTGTTCGCCCACTGCTTGAATACTGCTCAGCAGTGTGGGATCCGTACCAGATAGGGTTGATAGAAGAGATAGAGAAGATCCAATGGAGAGCAGCGCGCTTCGTTACAGGGTCATTTAGTAATCGCAAAAGCGTTACGGAGATGATAGATAAACTCCAGTGGAAGACTCTGCAGGAGAGACGCTCAGTAGCTTGGTACGGGCTTTTGTTGAAGTTTCGAGAACATACCTTCACCGAAGAGTCAAGCAGTATATTGCTCCCTCCTACGTATATCTTGTGAAGAGATCATGAGGATAAAATCAGAGAGATTAGAGCCCACACAGAAGCATACCGACAATCCTTCTTTCCACGAACAATACGAGACTGGAATAGAAAGCAGAACCGATAGAGATACTCAAGGTATCCTCCGCCACACACCGTCAGGTGGCTTGTGGAGTATGGATGTAGATGTAGAGATCCAGGAATGTGTTCTTGACTCCTTTTGGGGATTTGTGGCTCGTTTGTAGATGTAACCACTTCATTTCCATTTGTTGCATTCAGAACCTCTTCATCTTCAAGGACAACATCTCTAAAGATCTCACATTGTTGTAAGTCGTCATGCTGAAATTTGTTTAATTGAAAGGGCAAATCACACATGCCTTAAACCCTGACTGCCCTTTGTCCATGGTAGCGACCTTAATATATGCCTTATTAAAACGTTCTGCTAACTCATATGGTGTAATTTTTTGATGCACCTGTGACTTCATATACATGTCACATTCACGATTGAAAGCTGATTTCAAAGAAGAAAAGAATGTAACATGTAGTGGTTGAAGCTTGTGAGAAGTGTGTGGAGGTATAGTTACCATGGCAATAGAGTGTTCTTTTACAAAATTCAAAAATATCAAGTGAAATGTGGCTGCTGTGATTATCTAAAATCATCAATAGTTGATACAATGTTCTGATGTTGGATCTATTCGAAAAATAATGACCCATTGGACCAGCCATTGATGGAACAACCATATATTGCTCCAACTGGTCCACTTTTACTTATGAGACTTGACATCCTCTTCCTGGGGAAGATAAACATAGGGGGTATGTTGGTACCAGCAGCACTGGAACAACACATCCAAGTCACGCATTTCCCCCTTTCCCAAGACGTGGCCCCATGTATTTGTTTACCACCTTTAGGAGCCAAAATTCTCTCGGAATTTTGTACAGTATTTATGCCCGTTTCATCGACGTTGAACACTCGTCCCTCTTTAAATTTATATTTTTCAAAGACATGTTCTAAATTTTAAAAATATGCATTAACCTCTTCTTCATTAAATGCCTGTATTCTATTAATGGTAGTTGCTTCAGGTTTTCTCATGCTAATACTTGTGTTTCTTTTTAAAAATAGAGATAGCCAATCCTTTCCAGCTAACCTAAATGACTTATCAAAATTGTTTGCAGTGTTGTTAGACTCTGCATACTGAAATGCAATCTTTTGCAGTTGGATGCATGTAATGCCATAGAACAGCTTGGCCATTGTAATAACATGATCCCTAATCTCATTTTCCTGTTCTGTCGAAAATGTTGGGTTTCTTCCAAGTTTTGGACCCTTGGTATTTTTAACCTTTATTCTCGTTCGCAGAGTAGCTTCATGAATCCCGAAAGCTCTTGATACTTCTCTTATTTTTCTTTCAGATTTGATGGCATCAAGAGACTTACGAAGTTCCTCTTGCGTCTATTTTGCTTTCTGGGATTTTCTTTTATAATATCTACCCATCTGAAATTTTAAAAAAAAACCTCATTAGTGTTGAAAATATAACCTGCAAGAGGGAATACCACGCGCTTCAACAGCTGCGTGGCATTACCCCACTGTATGTTCGATGACTAACCTAAGCATAACTCGGGACGTAATTCAAATAGCGGGACAAATCTACAATTAAATTAAAGGTTTCATCTAGGGTTAGTAGTTGATACACAAGAATTACGTTAAATCAACTTATAGTAGCACTTACCTTGCAAAATGCAGCTGACCAAAATTACATGAGACACGCCCAAAATAAACAATACTTCACTGCTCCAACAACGCCACTGGAAAATGGCTGGCGTAAGCTGTGTAGTAGTTGTTACTCCTGCCGACAGGGTGTAGCTCAAACTGGGAACAGCCTGCTCCATTCAAACTGTGTAAATCAGCCTGCTTGGGATTACCCACATGTGTGTAATTCCCCCACCTTCCCCTACCTATTTTTCGTGTGACGGGCGTTTTTGCTCGTTATTGATTTGCACAGGTTCGACTCTGAGATACAATGCATGGAGTAACTACCGTGTTTTTTTATTATTTGATCTAGCATATTTGGACCCTTTTCGTGCATTTTTACCATAAGCATTTTTCATGCATATTTGCATGTATATTTTAAAGTTTTTATGATGCATATAATCCGGTCTGTAGTCATTAATATACAACTTTGAACAGCATGCGTCCCAACAGGCTTCCCTGGGGCACACTCAAAATTACTGCTGTACCTGTTAACAACTCTACATCCATTATAACTTGTTGCATCCTTCCTACCAAAAATTCCTCAAACCAGGGGCCCTGGAGCTTTGTTCAGTTTTAATGATTTCAGCTGTTACTCAACACCACTGACACTAAAACTTATTTCACTCAACTTTTCAGTGGTATGAGGATTAAAGTAGGACGATTCTCCTGGCCTTACCTTTGAAAAGGGACATTTGAAGATGGAGTTGAGCATTTCTGCTTTTGTTTTGCTACCTTCAGTTTCAATTCCTGTCTCATCCACGACAGACTGGACACTAACTTTATTGCAACTAACAGCCTTTACATACAACCTGAATTTCTTTGGGTTCTGTGACGGTTATTTGACAATATGATGCTACAGTAGTCCTTGAAGGCTTCATGCATTGCTCTCTTAACAGCCAAATGTGTTTCATTTATCATCTCTCTATCTATGACTCTAAACTGTGTTTTACAATTATTATAGAATAGCCTCTGTTTCTTGACAAGTTTCTTTACAGTGACTGTTTACCATGTAACCCCCATCCCCCCCGTTATGAACTTGTTTTGTTGGGTACATATTTGGCCAGTACATGGTCAACCATTCTTTTAAATTTGAGTCATAGTTCATCTAAATGTCCTATCCTGTACTGAAAGTTTCAAGTTCCTTGAGAAATGACACTACTGTTTTTTTTATCTAGTTTATTGAAGACATGTCTCCTACTTGATTTAGTTGCCCTTTGTACTTTGATGTTCATTGCTGTCACAACTGTCTTGTTTTCATTGCTACCATTTTTGATGTAGATGTCCTTAAAGTGGTCATCTCTATTTTTTGTCATTAGATCTAATATATTTCCATTATGAGTGGATCCCAAATTATCTGTCTCAGCAGTTTTCATAGAAGACATTTAGTAGTGTTTCACAGGATGTCTTATCATGCCCACCACCAACAAAACTGTAATTTTCACAATTGATTGTTGGACGATTTACAGTCTCCACTGATGATTAGAGTGTGGTTGGGGGACTTATGTGCAAGTGAACTGAGGTTTTCTCTAAAGTTTTTGTTTAGGCCTACATCAGGAGATGAGTATGGTGCAGTTTTCTGCCCACCACTGATAATGAGACTTCCCCAAACAGTTTTACACAAAGCATCATTTTCCATTTTGGTGGACTTGAGTTTGTCTTCTGCAACAAATACACCATCACTGTTTCTCATTAAACTATACTTATGCTATACACTTCCAAAAACATCGCTACTGTAAAATTCAGGTTTTAACCAGCTTTATGTACCTAGTATTATGTGAGCTTCTCTGCTTCTCAGTGGGGCTTTAAACTCTGGTATTTTGTTACAAATGTTTTGTCAATTAACCACTAGGATTTTAGTACTGTTGTCTGTGGGGGAGGGAGGGGTATGCCTTTGAATCTTCATGTGAAAGATGTTATATTGGTACTCTAGTGTTTAACCTTTTTACAACTGTCATTTGTTGCCATTTTTGGTCAGTGTACTTTGAAAGCAATTAAAATTCATCTTTGATGTGTAGTGAAAAAGTGTGTTTTGAGGTCTGTAATGTAAATTTTTATCATAATATAATATTCTCTCTGTTGTTGATAGTTATGAACAATTGCTATAATTCTGAGTATTATGGCCATGGTTATGTACTAGTATTCCATATTACATTGTGAAAAATTATGGCCATGGTTATATACTAGTATTCCATATTACATTGTGAAAAATTTCTTATATTTTTCACCTTTTTGCAAGACTTACAACGTTGTGTAAACCTGATCTACAGGGCACAGTGTAACATCGCTCAAGTGATGTGAATGTGCAATCCCAGTTCTAGGAGCCATTGACAATGATGAGGGTCAAAGTGAGTCATGGAAAGACCATTCTAATATTACCACTGTGGAAGGTGCTGTAGTGATACGTCCCATTCCTTCAATGAGAGGAATCACATCCATAAATACATGCCAGAGAAAAGATGTTCATGACTGAGAGTAGTCAAACACCCCACTGTTGGGAGCTGTTTTAAGTCGTAGGTGCTGGTACCAGAGCCAACAAGCCAGTGACTGTACAGAAGTGGGTAACAGTCAGATGACCCTACCTGCTGAGGTGGAGATAGAAGTTCCATGGAGTGGATAATGTGGACAAAACAGTTCCATGAAATCTAAGAATGCGGAATGTCAGAGATAATAAATGTATCATAATTGTTAATTATCAACTAGAATATCAGATCTGTTATGTACATAGTATGAAGAGGCAGTATATGAGTTGGTAGCTGTCCTCATTTATCATATATTGAGTTGCAATTCTGAAGACAACAAAAAAGGTGAATTGAATCTCACTTCTTATTTATGTGGTGGAGTGAATGAGAATGAGAAGTTAATTTTCAGCAGCTTTATATGCAGTCTGTAAGGAAGTGAAGTCTGAGTAAAGTTGGAGGAAGACGGCACACAGATTCAGAGCACAGACTAGCTGGAACCTGATTAATAATACTTAATGATGACTGAATATTCAGAAAGCAACATTCATTGTATATAAAAGGAGTGTTGAGGTGGCAACTTACTTAAGTGTTTAGTGCATGAGGTGAAGTATAACCACCTCGCAGCACAAGCCAACCTTAAATGCTTTAAATGGCGACCTTTGCAGCTAAAAGACAGATAAAGTGTAATGAAAAAGCCAAATCTAAAGAAAATTTTGTAAGAAAGCACCAATGAGAAAATGCGTTGCCAAGGACAACGGGAGTAAAACAAGATGTTATATGCGGTAGAGACATCGAACAAAATCAGAAACGACTAATAAAATCGAGTGAAAAAGGAAGAAATCTGTTGGGGAGAAACGAACCAGTATTCACCCAACAACAGTACGCAGTCTACAAGAAGTTGTCGAAAGATTTCAGTGCACACACAGTTGTCTGCACATTGAGGCCTAGATGCAGTTCATCAGCAGCACACAGTTGTCTGCAGATTGCAGACCACATACAGCACATCGGCAGCACACAGCCATGAGCAACTGGCATCGTTGCACACTCTGTTGGCAGCACACACTATTAAGTTAATGGTGAGCTTGAGCTACGCCTCGAACAAATTAAAAAGTTGTACGGGTTGTGAGTGACGTAATAAGGCAAATGTAGAACACAACTAATTTTAAAATTAAAAATATCCATATAGATGATAAGCATGTTGCGAAGAAAAATAAAATATTTGTATATTCCTGTCACCACAAGAAAGACGATCACGTCAGGAGAAAAGAATGTAGAAATAATTTTGGAAAAATTCGTTGAATTTACTAAGCAGATACAAAATCAATTAGAGCGATTAATAATAAAATACAGTCATCCAAGGAGGAAACTTGTATAGGATCAGATCTCTGTTGCGCAAAATTGTATTGAAGTTTTAGAGCACTCACCTCTACCACATACAATGCACTCAGCTTTCCACTCTGATTAATTCTTGCATGAAGGGTTTTGTCAGTAATCTCTGTCTATCTTCCAGCTCCAAACTCCCAAGTTTTCAAATCTTGTTGGTTGCGGTCCCCAACAATCAGTCTTTTCTTCTCACCCATCCAGTAAGACTCCTCTGACCAGGTGTTCTGGGTGACTTCCCCCTTGACCCTTCTGCCAGAAGAAAGAACCACTGGCTCTGAAAGTTTGAAAAGTTCCTTAATCTTTACATGTGCCACTCCTTGGTGAGCATAATCCTTATCTATCCAGTTACATGATACTACACATGTGTCATACAAAAGGGTGATTATGGTTTTATCACAACCTGTTTGCTTGGGAACACTAAAAGGCAGTATGGTTGCATTAAATTTGATATTAATCTAAATAGTTTTCATGTTCGATGAATATTGTAAAGAAATGCTATTATTCTAAATGTTAATTTTGTCTAGCATTTAATTATAATTCATATTCTGAAGCAGTTGAATCATACAAGTTCCATCAATGTAAATGCAGTTTTTCCTACTCTTTACATTGCACATTAGTATTGTTCCATTCTGTCCCACACTGTGGCAGACTGTAACAGTTTATATTCATACTTAGTATTCTATACACCATTTCTAAAGCCATACTGGGTCTGTGAGCTTTAAATGATTGTTAATGGATCCTTTAAGAAAAATACATAAAAGACCAATGTCTTCTCAAATACTACTCCTGAAACATAAAAAAATAACTGTTCTGTCATGCTTCACCTTCACCTACTCCTGCTTTTCAGCAATTGGCGTGCACCTTTGGCTGATCCTAAAAATTTCTGTGATATGCCAAGATATTTTCTATATGATCTGCAACATCTTTAGTAAATGGCAGTAAACCTTTAATTTTACAGACAGCTGCATTCTACTCTGACCTCCCCATGATGGCTGTAATGTCCTTGGTGCGCCCAAAGACTGTACTCTCAAGATATTCCATTTGGTCTCCATGCAATTTCAATTCAGGTATTTTTCTTACTTTGCCTCCCAAATTTTTTATAATGCACAGTTCTGCTTCTGTGAATGGTATGAAACTCAGTGTAAGCAATGGTTCCTGTGAGTGGGTTTTTGATGCACTTTGTGTCCTAAGCTGCAGAAATATGTGATATTAAGAGGACTTTGTAATATAAGCAATAAAACCACAGCATTCAGTTTAATAAGAATCAGGTTCTGACAGCCATGAGTGGACACGGTAATAAGTTATACAAAGAGTATATATAGATCTCCAAGAACAACAGTAATTTCAGCTGGGAACAGAAAAAACATCAAGTTTAAAGATATCTGGTTTACAGTACTGAAGAGGAAATTTTCTAGTTTCCCACCACAGTATGGTGATGATAATGTATGTCAGCTACTGGCCAACTGAACTCAAATTACAAAATTATGTGAAATCATGCTTACAAGGGAACCTCCCCATCGCACCCCCCTCAGATTTAGTTATAAGTTGGCACAGTGGATAGGCCTTGATAAACTGAACACAGATCAATTGAGAAAACAGGAAGAAGTTGTGTGGAACTGTGAAAAAATAAGCAAAATATACAAACTGAGTAGTCCATGGGGCACATAAGCAACATAATGGACAATGTGAGCTTAGGAGCACTGTGGTCTCGTGGTAGCGTGAGCAGCTGCAGAATGGAAGGTCCTTGGTTCAAGTCTTCCCTCGACTGGAAATTTTACTTTCTTTATTTTTGCATAGTTATTATCTGTCCGTTCGTTCATTGACATCTCTGTTCACTGTAACAACTTTAGTGTCTGTGTTTTGCGACAGCGCCACAAAACCGTGCGATTAGTAGATGAAAGGACGTGCCTCTCCAATGGGAACAGAAAACATTTGATCGCAACGTCATAGGTCAACCGATTCCTCCACAGGAAAACACATCTGATACATTCTATACGACACTGGTGACGGCATGTGCGTCACGTTACAGGAATATGTTGTCGACCCACCTAACTTGTACACTTGGCGAATGGGTAAAAAGATTCTTCTACCTTGCCCGATTTAGGTTTTGTTGTGGATGTCATAATCACTCCCAAAAAAGTGATGAAAATAAAGAATTAAACTTTTCACTCGATGGAAGATTTGAACCAAGGACCTTTTGTTCCGCAGCTGCTCATGTTACCACGAGACCACGGTGCTCCTGCGTCCCCATAGTCTTTAATGTTGCCTATCTTGCCTTGAACTACTCAGTTTGTATATTTTGCTTATTTTTTCACAGTTCCACACAACTTCTTCCTGTTTTCTCAATTGATCTGTGTTCAGTTTTTCAAGGCCTATCCACTGTGCCAACTTATAACTAAATCTGAGGGGGGTGCGATGGGGAGGTTCCCTTGTTAGTGGGTATGTATGAAATTTAAGCTCAGTTAGCATATTTGTGCCTTGACTCAAAGCCATGATCAACTTCACTACGAATATGTCTTCTACAGATGGCAAGGAATGTTGGTTTTACCTAGACAATCCAGTCATTCCTTGACACTTAAGAAAAAAATTAATAAATGTAACAATCCCAGGTCAAAAGCTCCCATTTTATTATTATAACACATTTCCCTGGCAACTGATTTCCATTATTACTATTTACATATTGCTAAGATATGGATCTTTCCAGCAGTTTCTTGCTAAAAGGAAGGGGACAGAAGGATAATACTCAATACATCTGCAATATTCAACAAGCTATACATGTCATTTGGTTGTGGGTTTGGAAAACCCAATACATCCAATCTGATGTGATGGTGAGAGTAGCAAGCTCAATATTCTGCAATTTCTGGGTGTACTTCAATGGATACTGTACAACACAATTGTGGAATATAGTGTCACACATGTGCAAATTCATTCTTAACAACCCATCTTGCAAGATTTTAAAAAAACTTTCATAATGTGAAAATGTCAGCCTCAAGATGACTTGCATTTCAATGTGTTGGAATGTGCTAACAGAATTTTTAACAAACTTGAGATACAATGTTCTTCAACCCCATTCTATTGTCCCTTTTTGGTAGTCACTCCTTGTAGGCTAAGACTGCCCATTGTCCTCAAAGGAAAGAACGTACAAAAGGAAAGGAAGCATGACAGAAACTACACAATAACTGAAAGAAATCCAGGGATATGTACAACCATTCATTTCCAGCAACTTATTTGCTACTACTGTTAAAATACTTGATATTCAGGACAAAGTCTCTATATGATGGATCTGGCATCACTACATGAATTTGCAAATGCATCTGTATTGCTGCATTTGCAATGAAATCAATCATAGTCACCAAAGCAGTAATAGTGCATACTAGTGCAAGTGCAATGCAACCCACCACTTTATTTCAGTAGGTGGAAAACTCACATAATCCAGCTTTAAAACAGTCACCTCCTTTATAAAGGTGACAAAGATTGCATTATTCAGCAAATAAAACACAAAATTGTGGATGATTAACTTGTACAGAAGAAGTACGCTGACTGCCTAGTACTTTTCTATCTTAAACATCACGTTTTTTCACACATATAAGCATCATAATTTGAGGAGCAATGTTAATCAAATGAAGCAAGGAACATCACTAATTAATTTGTGCATAAGGAACTCAGAAAATATTGCAATATTAGCTTGTAAGTGCCTAAGTGCATTAATTAAATATCCCTGATTTCTGGATGACTCTCCATCCACTTTCTTGTACTGGTAGCTGTGAAGTCAAGTGTATGTTCAAGCACTAGCAGCAGTTTCTGTTTCTGCATAGCATTTATTTTATTCTTCATTCTCATGTGCTGCTGTGAAGAAGTGAATGTTATATGTGTATCTAACAATATGAGCAGTGCTGGTCAACTTACAAAAGGAATTGTGGATTTTTCAAACATTCATGTCATGTGAGCTGATGTCATAATGAAGTGATATCCAGAAGCATCATAGCAGCAATGCTTACATTGCATGTAGTGACTGCTTGAGTTAGTATTATATTCCTTGTTATACAGATGAACATAGATTAAAATAAGTATGCATCCTCTGTTGTTTATGGATACAAGGAGAACTGGTCACTGTCCATAAACAGCTGGAATCTATGTTGACCACAGCAGAGAGTCTTTATGCTGCTGTGACACAGTAGTGACACTGGGTTAGTTGAGACAAACATTTTAACATTACCTTGAGTCTGTAATGTCACAGTGCCTTCCTATTTGTTCATCCTGGATGGCTGGGGCTGACACTCACTTTTGGTGAATGATAAACAGTAGCAAGGTTGAGAATTTCTGATGAATGTAAATATTTGACACATGGCTGTCACCTTACACCTTACAAATAGGTTTGAGGTATTGCCCAGTGCTGACAGTACGTCTTAGTGGCATGGTGTGCCACATCTTTTGCGACCATAACCAATCTTCTTGGAATGCATCCAGACAAATGCAGAGGGTTGGTTTGATGATTATTGAGAGCTCCAACATTAGGCAAATGAAGGAGCCCCTCAGGGAAATAGCAGACATATTGGGAAGGAAGACCAATGTCCACTCTGTTTGCTTGTCTGCTGGTGGCAGTTGAGCATACTAGGTACAACTGGCAACAAATCATGGTTCATGTTGACATGAATGGTGCCTAGCAACTGTGTTTACAGACCTTCCTCAATTCCTACAGGTGACTGGCTTCTTCAGTGAAAATAGCCAGCTTCATGATCAGGGTGTGAAATAGAGCATTAACATTTTGCAGCTGTGTTTCCAGAGCCAATCACTGTCCTCTGGCTAGGAACCAACTGGAAGGCTTAAAACAGTGTCTCAGACAATTTTGTGACAATCATGGATATAGATTTCAAGACCCCACTATCAGATGGAGAATTTTAGGACTTTTTTTTCTGTTCGTTGAATTTGTTCGTGATTTCAGACAGGGAAGAATATCAGCTTCATTAATTAAAGAGAGCAGCTGTATTCAAAGTAAATCAGAGAATAATACAGTAATAGTTAACTGCAGGAGAGTCCACTGAAAGGTCCCAGAACTAGTCTTTCTTACATGCAGAAATAATACCCACAAAGTACTAGGGACACAAAGCCTGCTGGAATGAGATATTAGCAACAATGAAATTTTGAATACTGATTGGTATGTATATTGTGAAGATAGGTTGAATACCAGTGGCAGGTGTGTTTATAGACATAAATAATAAAACAGTATCTAGTGAAGTTAGTACATACCCCGAATGCAAAATAATTTGGTTGAAGATGTTACAAGGAGATGAAATTTGGTAATCAGATGCTTTTATAACCGATATGCCTCAGGAGTAGTACTGATGGAAAATTTCAAGGAAAACTGGGAGAAGGTAGAGCATAAATTTCTTGTCTTGCTATAGTATTAGGGGAAGATTTCAACTTAGCAGGCATTGACTCAAGTGGTTAGGGTCAGTAGTAAGGAGAGAAAAACTGAGCCTTCTGGTCCAGGCCCTGAAAGCCCTAAGGATATCAATGGCCACTGTGTCATCCTCTGCTATTCACCATCATACAGATGCAGTATAGAGAGTAATGTGGTCAGCACAATGCTCTCCCATGCAACTTATCAGACCTTGCAGCCGGTACTTCTCAATTAAGTAGCTCATCAGTTGGTATCAAGAGGCTGATTGGCCTTGTACCAGTCTTCTCACCAACTTTTCAACTCAGTTAATGTACAACAGAGAATCATTGATCATAAGGCTGTCACAGCATTGGAGAATACTGCTGCAAACAGGACTAGATTAGATTAGATTCAGTTTGTTCCATAAACCCAAAAATGAGATGATTCTTGTGGGTGTGGAACATGTCAGAAAGTATAACACAAAAAATTCAATACTCACTACCCTGATCATTTGTCAGGAGATTTTCAAAATAGGTGAATACATTAAAGTAAACTGGAACTGCTAATATTTACAGAATTAATACACTGTCAGAATGAAATATAGTTAAGCATTTTAACAAATTTATCATACACAGAATACTTAATCTTGACTTTTGTGACCATGTGCTGTCAAAACTGAAGTATAACAGGCATTTTTACTTAAGTTATTCTAACAGTTCCTGTTAAGATATTCATCTATAAAGTAGAAAGAGTTACCCATCAAGAAGTCTTCAAACTCTGTGTAAACTATGTTTGATCTGAAACCAAATTATTAATGGTTTCTGGCAGTTTATTGAAAATGTGTGTTCCTGAGTTTTGGACCCCTTTTTGGATCAAGGTAAGTGACTTTAGGTCTTTATGTAGATTGTTTTCATTCCTAGTATTGATATTATGTATTGAGCTATTGGCTGGAAATAGAGATATATTACCTGCAGTGAATTTCACTAAGAAATAAATGTACCAAGAAGCACTAGTTAGTAGCAATGTTCCTTGAATAGGTTTCTACATGATGTTCTTGAATTTACACCACAAACAATTCTTATAACATGCTTTTGCTCACTAAGAACGTTTTCTCAGTTTGACAAGTTACCCTAGAATATAATCTTATATGGCATAATAGAATGAAAGTAAGCAAAGTATGCAAGTTTTCTATACTTGTATCTCCTACATCTGACATCATTCTATGTGCAAATAGTCTTTTTAGGCAGTTCAGCAGTTCTATGATATGCCCTTCCAACTGAATTTGTTGTCAAGTTGTAATCCCAGAAATTTAACACTGTCAACCTCTTCAATCTGCATGTCTTCATATGTTATACACATGCTGGAAGGAAATCTCTTGCAGGTTCCGAACTGTGTGTAGTGGGTCTTTTCAAAGTTTAATGACAGTGAATTAGCTTTAAACAATTTATTAATGTCAGTGAAAATTTGATTAGCAGCCATTTCTAAATCTGTACTCAACTTGCTACTTAGTGCAATGTTTGTATCATCTGCAAACAAAACAAACTTAGTATCTGCAAAGTAACAGATGAGACATCAATAATGTACACAAGAAAAGCTACGGACCCAAGATGGAGCCTTGAGGAACACCATATTTAATTAATTCCCAATCAGATGAAGACTGACTGCTAACTGCACAGGCATTTCATAATGACACCCTTTGTTTCCTGTTAGTTAGATAAGATTAAAACAATTTTGCAGCGCTGCTGGTAACAACATAATAATATAATTTACTTAAGAGAATGCTCTGCTTCACACAAAGACTTTTGACTGGTTACAGAAAATTCCAGTAGCCTGTAATTTGTTATATAATGAATTAAGTACATTCTCACTAAATGCATAAATAGCTTTCTCTATTTCATAACCCTTAAGAAATCCAAACTGTGACTTGGACAATTTATTATTTGCAGTTAGATGCTTAAGGAGATGCTTGAACGCAAACTTTCCAAATGTTTTTGAAAAGGCAGGAAAAAGTGAAATTCTCCCCCTTCTTGTAAAGAGGCTTAACTTCAATATATTGTAGCCAGTCTGGAAACATTCCACTGATAAAAGACTGATTACTCAAATAACTTAAGATAGAACTCAACTTGCATGAGCACTCTTTCATTAACTTCATTAATATGTTATCATAAGCACTACAATACTTAGATTTTAAAGATTTTAGTGTGGGCATTACTTCTTTTGGAAACATGAGTGTAATTTCCATTTTACTGAAGTTATTTGTAAAGACTGGTCTCAGATACTCCATTCCACCGTTTACCAAACCTGGTAACCCCAAGCTGTCAGTATCAGAAACAAAGTACTTGTTTAAGAGGTTTGCAACACTGCATGCACTTGTTACCAATATCTCACATATTTTTAGAGGTATGTGCTCCTCTTCCTTTTTGGTCCCACCTGTCTGTGCCTTCACAATATCCCATACAGTATTTATTTTGTTGCCTGATGTAACTATCTTTTTCTCACAATAAAGCTGTTTTGATGTCTGGATTACTTGCTTCAGTATTTTGCAGTATTCTTTGTAATGCATCCTTTGTAATGCATTGAGAGCTGTGCCTAGATAGTAAATACATTCTCCTTTTTGTCTCACATGAGATCATTATTGCTTGTGTGATCCATGGTTTATTTTTATACTTCTGTTTTATTTGACTTGCCTTTAGGGGAAAACAATTTTCAAAAAAGTAAGTTGCCTTATTACTGAATGCTTTGTTTTCCATTCAAGTTAGAGGTATTGTAAACATCTATTTTGTCCATGTCTTTGAACAATCTCCTAAAATTCTCAGTTTTTTGACTGATTTATTACCCTCCTGTACTCAGATTTAATAGATTTTTTATCTTGACAAGTTTCAACATTTAACAGAAGGTACTGCATGTCATGATCACATAGCCCATTGGTTTTGTGATATGAGTTTTTTCCCTAGATTTGTCTACACAGATATTATCAGTAGCAGTTTCAGAGCTTTTACTACCCATGTTGCAAGGTTCACAGTAGGAATGAAACTGAATGACAGTGTTACTGGTTGCAATAATTGTTCATTGACAGAGCTTTTCAATAAATCCGCATTAAAATCACAAGCAACAACTGTTTCCTTGGTTGTTTTTTTATGATGAGGTTAATGTTTCCTGAAGATGCTCTATATGTACTTACTATTATAAACATATATCTAAAAACAAAGATGATGTGACTTACCAAATGAAAGTGCTGGCAGGTCGACAGACACACAAACAAACACAAACATACACACAAAATTCAAGCTTTCGTAACAAACTGTTGCCTCATCAGGAAAGAGGGAAGGAGAGGGAAAGACGAAAGGATGTGGGTTTTAAGGGAGAGGGTAAGGAGTCATTCCAATCCTGGGAGCGGAAAGACTTACCTTAGGGGGAAAAAAGGACGGGTATACACTCGCACACACACACATATCCATCCACACATATTCAGACACAAGCAGACATATTTAAAGACAAGGAGTTTGGGCAGAGATGTCAGTCAAGGCAGAAGTGCAGAGGCAAAGATGTTGTTGAATGACAGGTGAGGTATGAGTGGCGGCAACTTGAAATTAGCGGAGATTGAAGCCTGGTGGATAACGGGAAGAGAGGATATATTGAAGAGCAAGTTCCCATCTCCGGAGTTCGGATAGGTTGGTGTTAGTGGGAAGTATCCAGATAACCCGGACAGTGTAACACTGTGCCAAGATGTGCTGGCCGTGCACCAAGGCATGTTTAGCCACAGGGTGATCCTCATTACCAACAAACACTGTCTGCCTGTGTCCATTCATGTGAATGGACAGTTTGTTGCTGGTCATTCCCACATAGAATGCGTCACAGTGTAGGCAGGTCAGTTGGTAGATGACGTGGGTGCTTTCACACGTGGCTCTGCCTTTGATCGTGTACACCTTCCGGGTTACAGGACTGGAGTAGGTGGTGGTGGGAGGGTGCATGGGACAGGTTTTACACCGGGGGCGGTTACAAGGGTAGGAGCCAGAGGGTAGGGAAGGTGGTTTGGGGATTTCATAGGGATGAACTAACAGGTTACGAAGGTTAGGTGGACGGCGGAAAGACACTCTTGGTGGAGTGGAGAGGATTTCATGAAGGATGGATCTCATTTCTGGGCAGGATTTGAGGAAGTCGTATCCCTGCTGGAGAGCCACATTCAGAATCTGATCCAGTCCCAGAAAGTATCCTGTCACAAGTGGGGCACTTTTGTGGTTCTTCTGTGGGAGGTTCTGGGTTTGAGAGGATGAGGAAGTGGCTCTGGTTATTTGCTTCTGTACCAGATTGGGAGGGTAGTTGCGGGATGCGAAAGCTGTTGTCAGGTTGTTAGTGTAATGCTTCAGGGATTCCGGACTGGAGCAGATTCGTTTGCCACGAAGACCTAGGGTGTAGGGAAGGGACCGTTTGATGTGGAATAGGTGGCGGCTGTCGTAATGGAGGTACTGTTGCTTGTTGGTGGGTTTGATGTGGACGGACGTGTGAAGCTGGCCATTGGACAGGTGGAGGTCAACATCAAGGAAAGTGGCATGGGATTTAGAGTAGGACCAGGTGAATCTGATGGAACCAAAGGAGTTGAGGTTGGAGAGGAAATTCTGGAGTTCTTCTTCACTGTGAGTCCAGATCATGAAGATGTCATCAATAAATCTGTACCAAACTTTGGGTTGGCAGGTCTGGGTAACCAAGAAGGCTTCCTCTAAGCGACCCATGAATAGGTTGGCGTACGAAGGGGCCATCCTGGTACCCATGGCTGTTCCCTTTAATTGTTGGTATGTCTGGCCTTCAAAAGTGAAGAAGTTGTGGGTCAGGATGAAGCTGGCTAAGGTAATGAGGAAAGAGGTTTTAGGTAGGGTGGCAGGTGATCGGCATGAAAGGAAGTGCTCCATCGTAGCGAGGCCCTGGACGTGCGGGATGTTTGTGTATAAGGAAGTGACATCAATGGTTACAAGGATGGTTTCTGGGGGTAACGGATTGGGTAAGGATTCCAGGCGTTCGAGAAAGTGGTTGGTGTCTTTGATGAAGGATGGGAGACTGCACATAATGGGTTGAAGGTGTTGATCTGCATAGGCAGAGATACGTTCTGTGGGGGCTTGGTAACCAGCTACAATGGGACGGCCAGGATGA
The DNA here is from genome assembly GCF_021461385.2 of Schistocerca piceifrons. Lineage (NCBI taxonomy): Eukaryota > Metazoa > Arthropoda > Insecta > Orthoptera > Acrididae > Schistocerca > Schistocerca piceifrons. The sequence continues at coordinate 305,106,777 of NC_060139.1, read as the reverse complement.
TTGGGTTTGTGAATTTTAGGAAGAAGGTAGAAGGTAGGGGTGCGGGGTGTCGGTGGAGTCAGGAGGTTGATGGAGTCAGGTGAAAGGTTTTGTAGGGGGCCTAAGGTTCTGAGGATTCCCTGAAGCTCCGCCTGGACATCAGGAATGGGATTACCTTGGCAAACTTTGTATGTGGTGTTGTCTGAAAGCTGACGCAGTCCCTCAGCCACACACTCCCGACGATCAAGTCCACGGTTGTGGAACCCTTGTCCGCCGAAAGAATGATGATGGACCGGTCAGCCTTCAGATCACGGATAGCCTGGGCTTCAGCAGTGGTGATGTTGGGAGTAGGATTAAGGTTTTTTAAGAAGGATTGAGAGGCAAGGCTGGAAGTCAGAAATTCCTGGAAGGTTTGGAGAGGGTGATTTTGAGGAAGAGGAAGTGGGTCCCGCTGTGACGGAGGACGGAACTGTTCCAGGCAGGGTTCAATTTGGATAGTGTCTTGGGGAGTTGGATCATTAGGGGTGGGATTAGAATCATTTTTCTTCATGGCAAAGTGATACTTCCAGCAGAGATTATCTCTCCCCATATATTTTTATCTTTCATTTTCATTTCAACCTCATGTTACACTTTCCACCTTCTAATACCAAGTCACCCTCACAACACCCCCACAACGACCCCATTAAGTTTTATTTACATTCCCTCCGCAAACATGCCTTCACCCTAGCCAGATTACGCTCCCATATTTTATTTTCTCAGGCTTGTCTGACATTTGGCATAACCCCCAAAGGCCTCACACTTAAAGTTCCCATCTCTGGCTGCAACCCTTCTTTCCATCAGTCCCTATACCAGTTCCAAACTGAACAATCCATTGCCTCACCCACCTAATCCTTCACCTACACATCAACTCAGCCAATGAACACACCCGTCAACTCCTATCCTTAATAAAAGTCCTCAATCTTTCCTCTCCCACATCCACACCGGCTATTCAGAGCATCCTCCTACAGGCCAACCGCAAATTAGAGCAGCATGCCACCCTTCACCTCAAAAAACTATCCAATCTCCTGGTTTCCCACCTCCGGAAAGGCAACTCACTCACCCTTCACAACCTTTCCAGCAAACCTCAACCACCTCTCATTGCACACAAACCCAGTCTCTCCCATCTACTCAGTCTCACTTTGCCACAAAGAAAAATGATCCTAATCCCACCCCTAATGATCCAACTCCCCAAGACACTATCCAAATTGAACCCTGCCTGGAAGAGTTCCGTCCTCCGTCACAGCAGGACCCACCTCCTCTTCCTCAAAATCACCCTCTCCAAACCTTCCAGGAATTTCTGACTTCCAGCCTTGCCTCTCAATCCTTCTTAAAAAACCTTAACCCTACTCCCAACATCACCACTGCTGAAGCCCAGGCTATCCGTGATCTGAAGGCTGACCGGTCCATCATCATTCTTCCGGCGGACAAGGGTTCCACAACCGTGGTACTTGATCGTCGGGAGTGTGTGGCTGAGGGACTGCGTCAGCTTTCAGACAACACCACATACAAAGTTTGCCAAGGTAATCCCATTCCTGATGTCCAGGCGGAGCTTCAGGGAATCCTCAGAACCTTAGGCCCCCTACAAAACCTTTCACCTGACTCCATCAACCTCCTGACCCCACCGACACCCCGCACCCCTACCTTCTACCTTCTTCCTAAAATTCACAAACCCAATCATCCTGGCCGTCCCATTGTAGCTGGTTACCAAGCCCCCACAGAACGTATCTCTGCCTATGCAGATCAACACCTTCAACCCATTATGTGCAGTCTCCCATCCTTCATCAAAGACACCAACCACTTTCTCGAACGCCTGGAATCCTTACCCAATCCGTTACCCCCAGAAACCATCCTTGTAACCATTGATGCCACTTCCTTATACACAAATATCCCGCACGTCCAGGGCCTCGCTGCGATGGAGCACTTCCTTTCACGCCGATCACCTGCCACCCTACCTAAAACCTCTTTCCTCATTACCTTAGCCAGCTTCATCCTGACCCACAACTTCTTCACTTTTGAAGGCCAGACATACCAACAATTAAAGGGAACAGCCATGGGTACCAGGATGGCCCCTTCGTACGCCAACCTATTCATGGGTCGCTTAGAGGAAGCCTTCTTGGTTACCCAGACCTGCCAACCCAAAGTTTGGTACAGATTTATTGATGACATCTTCATGATCTGGACTCACAGTGAAGAAGAACTCCAGAATTTCCTCTCCAACCTCAACTCCTTTGGTTCCATCAGATTCACCTGGTCCTACTCTAAATCCCATGCCACTTTCCTTGATGTTGACCTCCACCTGTCCAATGGCCAGCTTCACACGTCCGTCCACATCAAACCCACCAACAAGCAACAGTACCTCCATTACGACAGCTGCCACCCATTCCACATCAAACCGTCCCTTCCCTACACCCTAGGTCTTCGTGGCAAACGAATCTGCTCCAGTCCGGAATCCCTGAAGCATTACACCAACAACCTGACAACAGCTTTCGCATCCCGCAACTACCCTCCCGACCTGGTACAGAAGCAAATAACCAGAGCCACTTCCTCATCCTCTCAAACCCAGAACCTCCCACAGAAGAACCACAAAAGTGCCCCACTTGTGACACGATACTTTCTGGGACTGGATCAGATTCTGAATGTGGCTCTCCAGCAGGGATACGACTTCCTCAAATCCTGCCCAGAAATGAGATCCATCCTTCATAAAATCCTCCCCACTCCACCAAGAGTGTCTTTCCGCCGTCCACCTAACCTTCGTAACCTGTTAGTTCATCCCTATGAAATCCCCAAACCACCTTCCCTACCCTCTGGCTCCTACCCTTGTAACCGCCCCCGGTGTAAAACCTGTCCCATGCACCCTCCCACCACCACCTACTCCAGTCCTGTAACCCGGAAGGTGTACACGATCAAAGGCAGAGCCACGTGTGAAAGCACCCACGTCATCTACCAACTGACCTGCCTACACTGTGACGCATTCTATGTGGGAATGACCAGCAACAAACTGTCCATTCACATGAATGGACACAGGCAGACAGTGTTTGTTGGTAATGAGGATCACCCTGTGGCTAAACAAGCCTTGGTGCACGGCCAGCACATCTTGGCACAGTGTTACACCGTCCGGGTTATCTGGATACTTCCCACTAACACCAACCTATCCGAACTCCGGAGATGGGAACTTGCTCTTCAATATATCCTCTCTTCCCGTTATCCACCAGGCCTCAATCTCCGCTAATTTCAAGTTGCCGCCACTCATACCTCACCTGTCATTCAACAACATCTTTGCCTCTGCACTTCTGCCTCGACTGACATCTCTGCCCAAACTCTTTGTCTTTAAATATGTCTGCTTGTGTCTGTATATGTGTGGATGGATATGTGTGTGTGTGCGAGTGTATACCCGTCCTTTTTTCCCCCTAAGGTAAGTCTTTCCGCTCCCGGGATTGGAATGACTCCTTACCCTCTCCCTTAAAACCCACATCCTTTCGTCTTTCCCTCTCCTTCCCTCTTTCCTGATGAGGCAACAGTTTGTTGCGAAAGCTTGAATTTTGTGTGTATGTTTGTGTTTGTTTGTGTGTCTGTCGACCTGCCAGCACTTTCATTTGGTAAGTCACATCATCTTTGTTTTTAGATATATATTTCCTACATGGAATGTTTCCCTCTATTATAACCATACTATTATAAACAACTTATTATGAAAATTCTGCTGTACATCCTTCCAAGTACTGCCCTGAGCAAAATTTATTAATCTCAATGTTTTTGAAACCAAAACAGTTTCTGACTAATGTGGCAACTCTTCCTTTCTCCATATTTTCTCTACAGAAGTAAGAAGCTAATTTTAAGTCTGTAACATTTAACATATCTATACCAGGAATATAAAGAAAGGTGGGAGATATTTCTACTTAGCAAGTGCAACAAGGAACAGATTTCAAATTACCTCAGTAGTCAACATTAAACATTTATTCTGGAGCCTGAAAATATTGTGCATAATTGGGCAAATTTCAAAAATATTGTACACTACATCGAGGTAGACAAGAATCATGGCAGAGCAATATGCAAATATTCAGGTGGTTGTAGTATCATGTGCACAAGGTATAAAAGGGAAGTGCACTGGCAGATCTGTCATTTGTACTCGAGTGATTCATGTGGATAGATTTCTGATGTGATTATGACCGTGTGACAGGAATTAACAGACTCTGAAGACATAATAGTAATTGGAGATAGACACATGGGACATTTCAGTTTGGAAATTGTTAGGGAATTCAACATTCCAAAATCCACAGTATAAAGAGTGTGCCAAGAGTACCAAATTTCAGGCATTACCTCTCACCTCAGACAACATGTTGGCCAATGGCCTTAACTTAAAAATGACAGTGACGTTTGCATGGCATTGTCAGTGCTAACGACAAGCAACACTGTGTAACATAACTACAGAAAACAATGTGGGATGTATGATGACTGTAACTATTAGGACAGTGCAGCAATATCTGGCATTAATAAGCTATGGCAGCAGATGACTGATGCGAGTGCCTTTCCTAACAGCACAACATCCCCTGCAGCACCTCTCCTGGGCTTGTGACCATATCTGTAGGAGGATCCTAGATGACTGGCAAACCATGGCCTCATCAGATCTGTCCTGGTTTAAATCGGTAAGAGCTGATGGTGGGGTTTGAGTGTGGCACAAACCCCACAAGGCCATGGACTCAGGTTGTGAATGAAGCACTGTGCAAGCTGGTTGTGGCTCAATAATGATGTGGGCTATTTTTACACAGAATTTACTGGGTCTTCTGGTCAAATTGAACCAGTCATTGATTGGAAATGTGTATTTTCAGCTACCTGGAGACCATTTGTGTTCAGTTATCAACTTCATGTTCCCAAACAATGATATCATGTCACTGGGCCACAGCTTGGTTTGAAGAACATTCTGGTCACTTTGAGCGAATGATTTGGCCACCAAGATCATCAGATGTGAATCCCATCAAATATTTATGAAACGTTATCAAGAGCTCAGTTCATGCACAAAATACAGCACTGGCAACACCTCTGCAACTATGATGGGCTATAGAGGATGCATAGATCAATATTTATGCAGTGGCTTTCAATAACTTGAGTCTATACCACATAGAATTGCTACACTACACCAGCAAAAGGAGGTCTGAGATGATATTAGGAGATATCCCATGACTTTTTCACCTCAGTGTATACCTTAAACAGCAAAGCTGTAAGGGATGGGAAAGACATACCATGGTTTGAGAGCCATGTTAGAAAGCTGCTCTGAAAAGAGTTTCAATGCAGAGTTAAATGTAGCAAAAACCTCATAGATGAATAAAACCTCATGAAACTAAAATTAGCATGCTGAAAACTATTATGAAGTTCTCAATGAATTTGAAAGTGAAGTTTTATCTTGGATATGGCATAAAGTCCTCAGAAGTTTTGGCGTGGAATCCAATACTGCAGCAGGCTTAATTCTGCAGTATTTTAATGAAAACAAACCAAAATTAAACACAAATAAATCTTTCTATATTGAATTTGATCTTTGGAGGCAAAAAACTCATGAAAACCAAATTTTAATGGGTGACGAATGCATTAAAAAACAATACTCGACCAAATTTCTTGGCCTGACGCTTGATGCAGAGTTAAACTGGTCTGATCATGTGAATGGTATTTGCAAAAAGCTATGTACTACCATATATGTCCTAAGAAAACTGACACCTTTTTGTAACATCACCACTCTGAGGCAAATATATTTTGCACTATTTGAATCCCATCTAAGCTATGAGGCAGAGGTATGAGGATCCAGCAGTAAAGGTAACATGAAAAGTGTATTTATCTTACAAAAGAAGGCACTTAGAATTAAGGGAAAGAAATGTGCCAGGGAGTCCTGCAGAAATTTGTTTAAAGAATTTAAAATACTAACTGTTCATAACCTCTATGTGTTGAAGATAATCATTATGGCAGTAAACAGTAACAAAACACTTAATAAAGAAATACATGATCACAATACTAGAGGTAGAGAGAGACCCCACATCATATTTCATAGAACAACACTTTATGAGAAAAGCACACAGTATGCAGGCATAAAACTACTGAAATTCTTCCATCCTAATATCTCCAAATTGCCCCATTACAAAACTAAAAACGAAATTAAAATTATGGCTCCTAAACAACCCTGTATATTCAGTAGATGAGTTTCTAGATTTAGTACACTCATATGACGGAAGACCATTTACCTAAAAATATATATAATCTCAGATCTTAGACTGTGTCACAAACTGTAAATATTTGAATGTCAGATATGAATACTGTGTCACAAACTGTAGATTCCTTAATTTAAGTATGGGAATAACAATTTTTTTTATTTATAATCCATATATGTAACTCTGTTCTCTCAAATAAATTTAGAAAAAGTTGTGTAGATAAAAGCGCCAGCCAATAATATGTAACTCTAATAAGTAAGCCTTTGACTTATCCAGAAGACTGGAACAAAAAAAACCTTTTTTTTGTAATCAGTTGATGTTGGATCAAAATAAATAAATCAGTAACTAGATCAAAAGCATGTCTCCAGGGACTTTGTAATCATAATGGCACCAAAATGGAGGATAACAATAAAAAAGGCTGGAATACTAAACTCATTTTTTCCAAAATTGTATCAGTAAGCAAAATATAATATGGTTCCTGCTTTAAATTGTTGTACCAATGTAAAATGACAGATACTGAAAGAACTGACCATGAAGCAGAAAATAAAGTGAAATTACTCAACAAAGCAAAGGCGACTGGACCTGATGGCACATCTACACTATCCTACATAGAGCAAGTGATAGTCTTTGCTCAGTTTCTAGCAGCCATGTAGCAAAAGTATTCAGAGTAGCAAAGTGTCCCTACTAATTGGAAAAAAAGTGCACAAACACATACAGTTTAGTTGGACCAGAGGACCCAGTCCATTCTGTGCTATTGCAGCCCACACCATTATGGAGCCATCGCCAGCTTGCACAGTGCCTTGTTGACAACTTGGATCCATGGCTTCATGGTGTCTGTGCCACACTCATACCCTACCATAATCTATTACCAACTGAAATTGGGAGACATCTGACCAGGCCATGGTTTCCTAGTCACCAGTCATCTAGGGTCTAACTGTTATGGTCATGAGTCCAGAATAGCAGCAAGTGATGTCATGACGTTAGTAAAAGCACTCATGTTGGTCATCTTCTCCCACAGCCTATTAATGCCACATTTAATTGCACTGTCTTAATGGATACATTTGTATGCATCTCACATTGATTTCTGTAGTTATTTCATGCAGTGTTACTTGTCTGTTAGCATTGACAACTGTACACAAATGCTGATTCTCTCAGTTGTTAAGTGAATGCCATCGGCCATTGCTTTGCCCTTGGTTAGAGAAAATGCCTGAAATTTGGTATTCTTGGTACATTCTTGACACTGTGAATCTCAGAATACTGAATTCCTTAATGATTTCTGAAATGAAATGCTCCAACTATCATTCTGCATTAAAAGTCAGTTAACTGCCATCGGGCAGCCATAATCACTTCTGAAACCTTTTCACGTGAATCACCTGAGTACAATAGACAGGTGCACTACATCTACATCTACATCTACATTGATACTCCGCAAGCCACCCAACGGTGTGTGGCGGAGGGCACTTTACGTGCCACTGTCATTACCTCCCTTTCCTGTTCCAGTCGCGTATGCTTCGCGGGAAGAAAGACTGTCTGAAAGCCTCCGTGCGCGCTCTAATCTCTCTAATTTTACATTCGTGATCTCCTCGGGAAGTATAAGTAGGGGGAAGCAATATATTCGATACCTCATCCAGAAACGCACCCTCTCGAAACCTGGCGAGCAAGCTACACCGCGATGCAGAGCGCCTCTCTTGCAGAGTCTGCCACTTGAGTTTATTAAACATCTCCGTAACGCTATCACGGTTACCAAATAACCCAGTGACGAAACGCGCCGCTCTTCTTTGGATCTTCTCTATCTCCTCCGTCAACCCGACCTGGTACGGATCCCACACTGATGAGCAATACTCAAGTATAGGTCGAACGAGTGTTTTGTAAGCCACCTCCTTTGTTGATGGACTACATTTTCTAAGCACTCTCCCAATGAATCTCAACCTGGTACCCGCCTTACCAACAATTAGTTTTATATGATCATTCCACTTCAAATCGTTCCGTACGCATACTCCCAGATATTTTACAGAAGTAACTGCTACCAGTGTTTGTTCCGCTATCATATAATCATACAATAAAGGATCCTTCTTTCTATGTATTCGCAATACATTACATTTGTCTATGTTCAGGGTCAGTTGCCACTCCCTGCACCAAGTGCCTATCCGCTGCAGATCTTCCTGTATTTCGCTACAATTTTCTAATGCAGCAACTTCTCTGTATACTACAGCATCATCCGCGAAAAGCCGCATGGAACTTCCGACACTATCTACTAAGTCATTTATATATATTGTGAAAAGCAATGGTCCCATAACACTCCCCTGTGGCACGCCAGAGGTTACTTTAACGTCTGTAGACGTCTCTCCATTGATAACAACATGCTGTGTTCTGTTTGCCAAAAACTCCTCAATCCAGCCACACAGCTGGTCTGATATTCCGTAGGCTCTTACTTTGCTTATCAGGCGACAGTGCGGAACTGTATCGAACGCCTTCCGGAAATCAAGAAAAATAGCATCTACCTGGGAGCCTGTATCTAATATTTTCTGGGTCTCATGAACAAATAAGGCGAGTTGGGTCTCACACGATCGCTGTTTCCGGAATCCATGTTGATTACTACATAGTAGATTCTGGGTTTACAGAAATGACATGATACGCGAGCAAAAAACATGTTCTAAAATTCTACAAGAGATCGACGTAAGAGATATAGGTCTATAGTTTTGCGCATCTGCTCGACGACCCTTCTTGAAGACTGGGACTACCTGTGCTCTTTTCCAATCATTTGGAACCCTCCGTTCCTCTAGAGACTTGCGGTACACGGCTGTTAGAAGGGGGGCAAGTTCTTTCGCGTACTCTGTGTAGAATCGAATTGGTATCCCGTCAGGTCCAGTGGACTTTCCTCTATTGAGTGATTCCAGTTGCTTTTCTATTCCTTGGACACTTATTTCGATGTCAGCCATTTTTTCGTTTGTGCGAGGATTTAGAGAAGGAACTGCAGTGCGGTCTTCCTCTGTGAAACAGCTTTGGAAAAAGGTGTTTAGTATTTCAGCTTTACGCGTGTCATCCTCTGTTTCAATGCCATCATCATCCCGTAGTGTCTGGATATGCTGTTTCGAGCCACTTACTGATTTAACGTAAGACCAGAACTTCCTAGGATTTTCTGTCAAGTCGGTACATAGAATTTTACTTTCGAATTCAATGAACGCTTCACGCATAGCCCTCCTTACGCTAACTTTGACATCGTTTAGCTTCTGTTTGTCTGAGAGGTTTTGGCTGCGTTTAAACTTGGAGTGGAGCTCTCTTTGCTTTCGCAGTAGTTTCCTAACTTTGTTGTTGTACCACGGTGGGTTTTTCCCGTCCCTCACAGTTTTACTCGGCACGTACCTGTCTAAAACGCATTTTACGATTGCCTTGAACTTTTTCCATAAACACTCAACATTGTCAGTGTCGGAACAGAAATTTTCGTTTTGATCTGTTAGGTAGTCTGAAATCTGCCTTCTATTACTCTTGCTAAACAGATAAACCTTCCTCCCTAATGGACTGCTCTTTTATACCTTGTGTGCACAATACCACCATCATATGTATATGTGCATATCATTATCCCATTACTTTAGTAACCTCATTGTATTCAATATGTGGCAGTGATATTGTTTTGTGCACTTGTATGATGTGATGTCAGAGTGTGCAAGGTGTTTCTTTGGTGGAAGTTGTCTTTATGTTTTCCATCGTGTAATGTAATTTCTTAGTGTTAGTTGAGTCTAGTTGTCATTAAGTAATTTTGAGCAAGTTTGAACTGATAAAGAGTTTTGTTGATTCACTATATGTTATACATATTCTATACATGCAGTGTAGGTCCATTCTACATGATTGGTGATAGCCAACTGACATTTTCAGGCTCTTCATTGATTGGCGTGAGTCTACAGCAAAACCTAAGCAGTTGGAACAAAGACTGAAGAGAGCAAGCAATATTGTCCAATAAGAAATTCACAAGAAATTCACAGTCTTCAGAATGAAATAGAAACCTTGCAGCTACAGCTTTCAAAAGGTATGAACTTTAAGGATATTCTGGGCCAAAGAAATGATGTTGGTTGTTGGTTCAACAATGCTGACACAGCCCACTAAGACAATATCATCTGAAATGGTGATGATTGCTACAGCATGACCACAGTGAGTTCAATAATTCACCAACTCAATGGCTGCAATAAGTAGCACCTTCATTCATGTCTTCAGTTACATACATATATGGAAAATATAGATATATGGACAATATATTTCGAGAACAGAGACTGGCCAACAGTCAAGAGTAGTTCACTTTGGTGATACGTAACATGGACCAGCAGACCTCAACTTTAATATCAGACACTGTAGTGAACTCACCTACAGAAGGAGTGTATGACAGACTGAAAGAAGTACTAATTTCTCAGTGCATGAAGTCAGTCAACATCAGAGTCAGGCAGGTACTGTACCAGGGAAAGGGGGGGGGGGGATAGAACCCTGTTGAAATACTGGTGATATTTATGCATGCAGCAAGGTAGATAGTTCAACACTCTCTGACAGATTTCTGTTGTATGTATGGCAACAACAGCTTCCAGCACAAGTAAGGACTGTGCCAGTCACTTACAAGAAGAGATTAGCTGACAAACTACTACTTACTGGGGAAAGAATCCATGAGATAAATGAAACAATGCAACAGTCACAATGACATTGACAGATTCTGTATACAATAACCACAATGGTCAGCAAATCGACACCAGAGCCACAACTATAAATTGCACTGCAGCCACACCACGACATGCAACAAACATTTCAAATGAGATTAGAGGTTTAAAAGCTGCAATAGAGTTCCTGGGAATGGAACTGTGCATGCAAGAGCAATGACAAGTCAATATTAACCAGACAAGAAATAGGGCTATATGTGAAACCTGAAGCCAGCAAGAGGATGTACATGAAGTGTGTTGGTACTGACAATGATGTTGGAAGCTTAAGATCTGAATTAAAATTTGTGCAACAGCTGGGTCTCAAACCCGGGTCTTTTTGCTTACTAGGTAGAAATGCTGATCATTACATCAGCACGGCACTATTGTTAATATTGCTGCATGAACTATCCAAGTGTAATTCCCTGCCCAACACAAACTTCAATTCCTATCTTCAGCTTATTTTCCCCTTACATTGTCATTATTACCAGGGCTCTCTGGCATTATAATAGCACCCCAGTGTTGGACGTAATGGGGAACTAGTGTAGTACATGTGTTCGTATAGATCTTATTATTGAGTTTTCCCTGAGACATTGAAGTCTGATCTTTATCTATGATAATGTTGGAAGCTGAAGATATGAATTAAAAGTTGTGCTGCAACCAGGACTTGCACCCAGGTCTTCTTACTTACTAGGCAGAAATACAGCAAGGTGCACATAGCTGTGCTCCTGCTCAAAGAGCCAAGTTACGTACAGTAACAGCGCAGTGTTTTTGTGCCAGCAACAGCAACCATTACTACGTACATCTTTTTCTGCTTTGAAGAGGTTGTACTTATTAGACAGACATCAGGAATAAGGTGTTTGGTGGATACTGGGTCATATATCAGCATGCTTCCTGTCAGCCACATACCACATAATAAACTAGATGTATAGCCATGTTTGAAAGCAGTGAATAACTCTGTGACTAACATGTTGGGGCATAAGTGTGCAAGACTGATCTGAGTTTCCTCAAACAATTTACATGGTCTTTTGTGATGGCTGATAATCAGAACCTATACTGGGTGCTGATTTTCCAGCACATTTCATTTTGGCCATTGACTTACAGGGAGAACAATTGTTGAATCTGACAGATAACAGTACAATATCAAGCACTTGTGAGAGTAGCATCATGCAATTGCTAACTCTGTATCTGAGGATCTACATGATGAAGAGGAGAACCAGAAACTTCTGGACAACCAGGAAATAAGAACAATGGATGAGTTGACTAAACAGACCCACTGCAAAGAAATTAAACATAGTACAGTACACTATATCCATACAAAACTCAGACAACCAGTTTCATGATGAGGGACTGACAGAAACAAAGGCAATATTCCAAGAAATGTTACATCTGGAAACAACTTGCTGGTTAGATAGCCCATGGTCCTCACCCCTAGCCTTAGTACATAAGAAGGATGGTTCACAGAGGCAGTATAGAGATTATCAGGCATTAAAACTTGAGCACCATCCTAGATAGACACCCAGTATCCAACATACACGTATGTTCTGGCTGGAGCAAAATCCTTTAGTGTTCTCATCTGCAAGAAAGTGTACATACCGGTACCAGTAACTCCAAGAGACATTCTGAAGACAGCAGTGATTTTGCCATTCAGGTTATTCAAATTTTTGAATATGGCTTTTTGCCTGAAGAATGCAGCACAGACTTGGCAGCATTTTATTGATCAAGTGATAAGGGGATTGGCATTCTGTTTTGCTTTCTTGATGATGTTTTGGTGTTCTCACTGCATATTCAAATGCATGAACAGCATCTTCGTCAAGTTCACAGGTGACTTTTTGACCATAAAGTGGTGTAAAATGAAAATATATGCATCATACTCAATAACCAATTCACTTTTCTTGGACATACTGTGTTATCAGAAGGTATATTGCCTCTGACAGAGCAAATCATGGCAATTTATTCGCTGGCAAAGCTGGAAAACTACCAAGAGGTAAGATGATAAATGAGAGTAACAAATTTTTATCAACATCATCAGCTAGTAGCAGCTATGGTGCAAGCACCACTTACCAATACACTCAAGGGACATGACGCTAAGGGTCTACAACTGAATAGGTGGACATCAGAACTGGACAAAGCATCTAGTGACCTACATGTAAGCCTCAGCCAGGCGGTGTTGTTCACTCATTTCACTATGCACAGTTAGCTATTGTTGTAGATGTGAGTCAGTTAGCATTCATGGTGTGTAGAAGGGCAATGACAGCCACTGCAGTTTCTCTCCAAGAAGCTACACATATCAGAACAGATGTGGAGCATGTATGATAGGGCATTGTTGGTGAACTACAAACAAATTAAATTTTTCCACCTGCAAATGGAAGCTAGATCAGTGACCATGTTTACAGACCACAAACCCATAATATCTGTCTTTAAAAATACTAGTGATAAATGCTTGCCAAAACAGTTCCATTATACTAAGTTCATAAGCCTATTTATGACAGATGTACACCATGTAAGAGGCATGGAGAATTTAGTGGCTGACTATTTTTCAGATATTTGTGGGATTTCAGAGATTATAGGCTATGATAAACTCATGGTGGAACAACCTACATATCAGCCAAAACTACAGCAAAGATATTTCTGTGTAGGTGGGTTGCCCCTTTTTCGATGCCCCCACCACCGATCAAGGCCATCAGTTTGAGTCCACACTGTTCTTAGAGCTGGTTTCCAATGCCACTACACAAATAGCTATCATCCCACCAACACTGATATGGTTTAACAATTGTGACAGAAATCTCAAAGCAGCATTGATGTATCATCATAAGAGAGAGACAGAAGCATTAACATTAGTGATGCTAGGCCTGCAAACAGCTCACAAACCCAAGATTGGTGTGTCAGTGGCTGAGATGGTTTACAACAAACTGCTGTGGATTCCAGCAGACTATTTAGTAACAACCTTACTTCCAAATTCAGAAGACCTCACGCAATGAGTGCAGAAACTAAAACGTAACTGTACAAATATATGTTGCCCCCTGCCTTTTTGCCATGGCACCCATAATGTGTTTGTACCCAGAAACCTTCACAATTGCACTCATTTAATGTTATGCACAGACTTAACCAAGTCCTTACAGCCACTGTATACTGGCCCTTTTCAGGGCCTGGATACAAACAAGAACACAGTGGATGTATTGTACAATGGAATGGAATTTTGATGAAGTTATCAACTGAACGTGTCAAGTCAGCAGGGACCTTACCCATGCTACCTGTGCATCAAGTCACTGCAAATGCAGAAGAAACTGAAAAGCCTGTTGTCCGAGACAGCACCACAACTGACATATGCATCACTACTACAAACAACAGTGTCACCAATCCCAAGACATTCGACACACACAAGAGCTGGCTGTCAGATTAAATTCAAATATCAAGAGTTCTCAGGCAATCCAAATTTTCACACTTTAAGAGGTTGGGGGAGGGGTGGCTGAGGACTGTGTAGCAATATTTTTTCATGCACTTGCAAAACATGGTGTCTGAGTATGAGAGGTGTTTCTTTGGTGGATTGTTTTTTAGCTTTGCCATCATGTTTTGTAATTTCTTAGTGTTTATAGGTGCTATGTGTATCCCATTTATATGGTACACATCCATGGTCTATAGTGTACTCATTGCAATGCTCTGTATAAACTTTCACTATGAAAAACTCTTCTAGTGTTGCTATCACATCATGAGTCATTGTCAATAGTTATTGTAACAGCCACTTTCAGGCAGATGTAAATTATTTTATTTTTGAGAGAGAATCGCAGAAGCAGAAGTTCTAAACTTTTTTTCCCTTATATAGAATATCTGAAGCTTCATTTTCAGTCTACTGCATTACAGGATGAGATATATTTCACAAGATATATGCTACATCACAAGATATAGGCTGCTTACATCTGCTTATTTTTAATGTTCACTAATAATGTGAAAATTTTGCTAGGTGCAATGTAATCTTACACTCACACACATCACCAATAGATTTTCAGTCTCTTCATAGTAATTAACTTCTTTTAATAAGTTTTGAGAGGAGTAAGATTTACAAATAACCTTTTTTACTTATATTCATTTTCTCATTGTTGGCTGCAGTTTGTTATGTCTAGTGGTAGATTCTTGAGGCTGAAATTTTTTACTTTGTGGGTTCCAGATGACTTGATAACTGTTAAGTAAGTATGCTGCATAATTTTTGTTTTGTATGCTTTTTTATTATGTCACATTCTTCTATATCACACTGTCTTTACAATTTATACTTCCATAAAACCAAAAATTACATTGTTATTTTCAAACAGAAAAACATGTCCAATTCCATAAGAGGCATTGCCACTATTACTTCTTCTGTGGTACTGACAACAATCCAAAGAGTTTACAAAACAAAAAGAGTTTACAAACTTTTTTGACAAAAGAAGAATCTTCACCAAGTTATATCATTATTTTGTAAATGAATCCAGAAATAAATTTCATAAATATTGTCAGATTGTGCAGTTAATAATAGGAACTTTAAGTATGCCCAACTGCAAATGTTTCTAAAAGAAGAGTAATTTTAACTGTACATACAGAGTTAATACATATTGAGTGTAATTTATTTTTATACATTTTAGCCTGAAATATAATACAATGAATACAAAATCATGTGAAATTCACTTAGTTAAACAGCTGAGATAATAGTCACCTGTACAGGATTCGAAAATATTCCTGGCATCGACTACTTCTGTTAAAGAAAGGCAATGCTAGAGGATGGTGTCCTTTACAGCCTGAAACTGGTAAAGAAATAAAATTTCTTTGGTACAAGTGGTTGATGATTTTTTTCAAAAAGTAGACATATGGCTGCTGATGTATGAAGTACTACATTTCACAAGATAACTACAGCAATGTGTGCAGAAATTGGAGATGCACATTAAACAATATTTTCTGAGTTGAGTTTCATGTGATGGGTTGCCCAATAACAAACAATATTTTCTGAGTTGAGTTTCAAGTGATGGGGTGCCCAATAAAGTCAAAGTGTTTACCAGTATGAGGTAGAATTGTCTCACATACTTCTTTTGTAGCAAGAATTTTTGGAGAGTCAAGGGGTCAACAACTGCTCATTCTTCTGCTTGACATGTAGCAACATGTGGCATGGTATGATAAAATACAGATACCTAAAATCTGTATGCTCAGACTTCAGGTAGAAGCCACTTCCTTGTGCAACTGTAACAATCTGTCAAAATGAGAGTTCAGTATTCTCAAGTCATTCTTCAAATGAATGTTAATCTTGTGCATCTCTGGCACAGTTCTTGATTTCAGATTCTGACTTGTGAAATAAGATGGACTTTCCAGTTCAATATCTTTGACCACAACAGTTTACAGGGAGGAACCAAAAGGTACTAGGGGGAAGTAAGAGTCTCACTAAAGTTTGCAAACAAATTGTAACATCCATACTGTGATTCAGTGTTTTGACCAAAATCAGATTCAATTTAGTGTCATAGCTAAAAGTGCCTTTCACTCTTATTACCTCATGCACAATGCTTTAACAGTAATCTCTGTCTTGTATATTGCCCTATCTTTCACCTTTAAGCTCTCAACTCTTGTCTGGTGTAGACCCCAACAATCAGTCTTTCCTTATCATCCCATCCAGTTAGTCCATCCTGAACTGGGTTCTGAGTGACTTTTCCTAAAAAAACCTCATCAGTCCTTTTCCTTCACCCATCTTCCTTCCCCTTCAATCCTTCTGCCAGAATAAGGAGCCACTGGCTCCAAAAGCTTGTGTATGTGATACTTTTTATATACATGTGCTCCTGTCACTGATTGGTGAGTAGTTTTTTATCTATCTAATTACATTATATGTTTAATAATTGATTATTTTTATTGATACAAGATAAATAAATTAATTGATGAAATGAGAAGATATAAAAATGAAGCAAATGAAGGAGGTGAAAGGAAATACAGATGACAAAAAATTAGAGTAATAGCTTTAGAAACATGCATGAATATAAGATATAGAAGTGCTATATCTTATATTCGTGCATGTTTATAAAGCAATGCAGTTTTAAAGTTTCTATAACACACTTTGAAGAAAACGCAACCAGCTGTATGAACATCAAGAGCTCACAAGGGAATGGTCCAATCCAACATGTCAAAACATGCACTACAATTTTTGATGCAGGAAGAATGCACCACAAGGAAGACCTTGTCAAAATTTTAGCTGCTAAGATACACTACAAGTATTTTTTTTAGAAATGTTGAAAAGTGCCAAATTTGTAGCTTTCCATGTGTCTGGTGAAACATACATCACTATTGGAGCTGTAGCAGACTACATATCCTTGATTGGTTATGCATCAGTAAGCAGATAACCATACTCAGTGTGATCATGATTTGTTAAGCAAATTTCAGTTTCCACTGACAGTCTTTCTGAAACACTAACTGCAATTATTGTTAACTCAATATTTACAACTCATTCAAAATTTGTAATAATTACCAGTTACTTTTGCAGTATCATGAGTGTTAACAGTGGAGATAAAACTGAGTTAATATCCTCTATCTTTAACACTTTATGTTAAGCAGTGTACAAACACAGTTTTGCTATGTAAACAGTATAAATTGAAGAAAGACTTACATGAAGTAATAAATATGTACCATAATGAAACTTGCAAAACACTGAAACAAAAACTATCCAAAAGCTTTCCCAGTACTGTACATAACATAGGTAAGAGAGTCAAGAAGAAGATTGCCAGCTGTGACATATGTTAAAGAGTGAAGGTAAGTAACTATACAAGTAGAGGCCAAATGCAAAAAAATACTGCCTAATACTAACCTAGAGCTCATGTCTGTGGATGTTTATGGATGCTTGCCTATGTCTAAGAATGGATTTTGTTACGTTTTTGTGGTGACAGATGTATTTTTGAAGTTCATAAAGCTGTTTCCTCTTAAGAAAGGTGCCAGTAAGCAAATCATCTCTAAGTTTGAAAACACATATTTCCATCAAGTGGGTATTCCTAAAACAATGTTTCTCAGTTTACATCACAAGCTTGGAAAGATTTTGTTGATCACACAAAAATAAGGAATATTCTAACTTCAGTGTACCATCCTTCAAGTAACCCTGCAGGAAGACATAGAGAGATTGGAAGACTGTTAAGAGCTTATTGTAGTAGGAATCATGCCAGTTGGATAGATTATGTTAGTGATTTTGAGGGGATTATGAACAGCTTGCAACATGCTTCAACAGGTTCTTCACCATTTGAAATCATGTTTATTCACAGACCAGGTAACCTTGTTTCTGAAAATGTTGAACTTCCACCATGTAAAATATGTTAGGGAGATGATGGAAAAACAGGGGGATAGGACAAAGCAGAGACATGATGGTAAAGGTGGATTTTCCAAGTTTGAGATAGGAGATCTTGCATTCATGAAAGCCAGAGAGAAATCTAAAGTGTTGACATCTGAGATAAAGAATTTTTTCAATATTTATATAGGACCATTCAAAATTCTTGAAACTCCACATCCTAATGCATACAGACTTGTGTATCCTGAATCTAAGAAGTTGTTTGGATTACACAATATCATTGAACTTAAAGAATATAGGCATAATCCATAAGTATCTAATTTTTCTTGTTTGTTCTTGTTCCATTGTCATGAATTTAGCATGTAAAATGATGTGAATCCTAAAGTTTTGTCTTATCTATTGACTGAGCTAAAATCTATGATTCACTATATAATGATGTTTTGTAATAGATTTGCGCTTTATAATTTGATACATATATGCCGTGAGACAGAGTAGATCCTTTTACAATTTTGAAATGGGACAATGTTCATCATTTTTACTGTAAAAAATTAGGAATAGTATTTTAGTGCATCTGTGTGTATCGCCTTGTTAGTCCATTTTTTGTTGTTGCATTTAACTCTGTTTATTGATGCTTCATATGTGAACACTTTTTAATAGTACCTGACATAAATCCCATATAATTGTTTTGGAAAATGAACAGGAGAGCAGATCTCATGTGATGTGAAGAAGGTATTGAACAGCATATTTAGTAAATAAAACAATATTTCAGGATTTGATGTGAATGCTAGACAAGAAGTTACCTATCCACTGAAGCGTGTGATGAGAACACTAGGGAGGAAACTGAAAGATGTAGGCGGATCCACTCCCCTCACTACTGTATGGCTGTAGCCTGCCGGACTAGTCAACTTACAAGATATCATAGGTGCTGGGTAATGCACTCAATCATCTGTGAACTACATCAGTGTTATAACTGAGATTTGTAAATTGTTAGCCAAGACAGCTAAAGACAGTGTTATTTCACATAAATGTATGTTTCTTCAAATAGGGGAATTAACTTCCCAATACATTATGTAACTTGAAATCAATATGTATCTTTTTTATCAATTGTAAATGAATCTCCTAGGTCTTTATTTTTGTAGGTTAGTTTGTATGGGCAATTAGCAAATGGTGTGGAAGGCATTTACTAATGTAGACAATATAACAAGATGTATACATGTCTGGTTTCATACACTGATTTTGGTCCTCAAGCTACTGGACTGTGTCATCATTCAAAGCTAATTATGACTCTGTTTACCTGTATTTATCCTGAGTAATCCTGAGTAATGCAATATCGTATCTGGTTGAAACTTGAGTTGTGGACAGATTCATGCTTAACTCTGTTTTGGGTACCCCTGGTCATCGTAACTGTATGTGTGTGTGTACTCGAGGAGAGTGTACAACCATTGGTTGAGACTGGATACTTATTACAATTACTCTTTGTTTTTGATAATTTGGATATGGCTGCTAGGTTGAGAAACTACAGGAATGAACAATTATCGAGCATTGCTAAACTAAAGTTAGTAGGACCTGTTAGGGCATGTGTCATGTACCATGAAAAATCAAGAAAAGTACAGTTTTTGATGACATCAGCGAAGAGGTGGTAGAAAGATGCATGAGGAAAAATAAACTGTGATACTGCTGTGAGTAGCTTAATGGAATATTCCAGAAACACAGAGAATCATTGCAGAATTTTGTAGACTACATTAGCAAAATTAATATTAATACATATGAGTGCATGGAGGGTGATAATGAGAATAAAGCCACATTACAAGAAGCTGAGCAGAGAATGCTAGGAGAATTTTTACAGAATTTTCAGACAAAAATATCACACAGTGTTTTGTAGTTCCCAAAGACTCTGAATGAAGCAGTAGAAGCCATGACAGTACCACAGGAAAAGAGGGCAACATTTAATACAAATATCAAATTTTTAGATGCAGCCATTACAGGTTATACAAAGTGTAATTGCAGGGACAACAGTGTCAAGCATGTAAATGTGTAGGACATTCAGAATGGAATTGTAGGAACAAAGCTTCGCAGATACAGGAAAGGTCATCATAAAGTGAGCCTTGTACACCACCATTAAGTGGGGCAGAGAGGATGTGAATGTTCACTGTACAGTTGCCCCAGTAAGGGTTAGCACAGGTCACCTCTGTGTGAGATCAGTGGAAGACTTTTTTCTGACTGGCTACATCAAAGGAAAGTTGTGTACATTCTTATTAGATACAGGATCTCAAATATCTGTGCCAAGTAGGAATATACTTGGTGAAATAGAACTGAATCCACCATGCTGGAACTTAAGCAACACTGGTAGGGGATCATGTTAATTCATTCAGTTCAGCAGTGTTAGGATTACAAGTGAGGGGAAGTAATATCCAGATTAATGTAAAATACTCTCTATGGTTGGTAGTGGCTATGAAGTCATACTCAGATTAGATCTCCTGGTTGTGCATCATGTCAAAGTTGACTTGGAACAGCATATTGTAGGACTCGATGGAACACCACTTCATCTTGGTTTTATGGCTGGGAAACAATAATTACTGTCACAAGGATAACCCTAAATCAGGGGCAGCTACAATAACTGCATACAAAGTTCCTTAAAGTCACTTCATGGGATATTATATTGAAAATTACTGGAAAATTAGTCTGCATTGATGTAAGAACTGGTCTGCTGGTTAACTCTTTGTATATAGTTGAATGTTTGCCTGGGAATGAAGACTTAGATAAAACACAATGTTTTACATGATGTAGTTTGTTCTACAAAAGGGAAACTGATGGAAGCAGAGTTGAGCCTCTCAGAATTGATAACTTTAGTTTTAAAGAGGTGCAGCTAACACAAGGCACTCTGATAGCCATCTTAGAAATCCTGGAAGGAGCCTATGAGTTCTCAGTTTCAAGGTTATCAGCAGTTACAAATACTGCTTGAAGATGGGTTAAATAGGGATTTCATGGATAAGGAGGACATGGAGACACTATTAGAAGAATATGCTGAGTCATTCGGTCCTCCGGGACCATTTCCTGTCATGCCCCTAACATAACAATGTATTCCCTCTACAAAAGAGTCACCTTTCTGTAAGAAACTGTACAGAATTCCACAGCATTTGCAAACTGTCTTGAAAGAGTTTGTAGATCAACAACTTCAACATGTTATCATCCCAAAGATATCATCAAATGGCAGTAAAGCACATAGGTTTTGTTGTGATTGCCGTTATCTAAATCAGATAACAAATACAGATGGCTACCCTATACCTAATATAATCAAAATCTTAGATAATCTAGCCAGTGTCTTTATTTTACATGTAGGGACATATGAAGTGGGTGCGAAGTGGGTATCATGAATTAGAGGTAGCACCTGAATACAGAAAAATAAATAAATAAATAAATAATTAAAAAAAAATCAACTCTGCCTGGTTATTAACAATATCATTGCATGCTTTTTGGATGAAAAATGCACCAGAATCTTTCCAACATCTCTTAGATGGTATATTGTGAGGATTAAAATCAAAGCAATGCATAGTCTGCATTGATCATATCATTGTGTTCTCCAAGGATATCCAGGAGCATTAAGACATTTACACAAAGTCTTTGACATTTACATGCACGACCACTAATATTTAGCCTGGGAAAATGTATTTTGTTGTGCAAGAAATCCATTACTTGGGCTATATTACTTGTCAGAACAATGTCATGGCTGATCCACAACTTGTTGATGCCATCAAAAGTTTGTTGACATCCACTGCAGTAAAGCAATTTCAGTCATATCTAGGCATAGATAGAAAATACATTCCAAAATTCGCTGAAATTGCAAGATCTCTCACCCAGTCATTGAAAAAGGAAGTAACTCAATGGTCTCCAGATTGTGAAACAGCATTTATAAAACAAAAAGATTTCAGTTCTTGGTTTTCCAGTTTACCAAAAGCAATTTAACTGTTGTGTGATGCTAGCAATATTGCCTTGGGTACTTTTTTACACTAGAAGGTGAACGGATAAGAACATCCAATAGCATATGCATCAAGACTGCTTAGTAAGGCAGAGGAAAATTATTTGAGCACTGGGAAAGAAAGGCTAGTGCTAATACATGGAATAACATATTTCTGCTGCTGTTTGTATGGATGACACTTCAAAGTAGTAACTGATCGTGAACCATTGAAATTATTACTAGGATTTAAAGATCCAACTAGTTCCTTCACTTTACGGACATTATGATTGAGTGAATTTCATTCTGAAGCAATACATCAACCAAGTGATCACACAGAAATGCTAATGGTCCAGTCACAAAATCTGCTCCATAGAATACACCAGTATAGAAACAGAAGAATGGAAAGAGGTACAAAGCACTGACCCAGACTGTTAGGGGTTCACTAAACAACCAAAATTCAGCATGGAAGATAGACTACTGACCAGGAAAATATGGTGTTGGTTATACACAGAGTGATACCAGAGAAATTATAAAACAAGGTGTTGAAGTAGGCTCATGATTCAGTTCTAGCCAGTGACTACAGATCAACAGAACAGAGAACACAGGATGTCAACCATTATGAAAAAAACTGTGTTCCATATGGTCAGATGATTGGCATAAATATACTCAGACTGTTTCCTAAAACACTAGCAGGAAACTGTTATGTACTAATGATAATTCATCATTTTTTTCACTTCATGTCCATGATAGTGTGACGAATCAAGCTGGGATCTCTTTACTTCCTCTCTTGTTTTGCCATCTGCCTCTTTAAAATTCATTTTATTTTCATTTTTGCCTAATCACCATTAACATGCCTGAGTATAAACTGCATTTCCATAAAACAAAAAGGATGGCCCTCAGTTTTAAGAAATATAGCACCAGATCTAATTTTGTGCTTAGTTTTGTGTATGTAATAAATTCCCTAATTTATTTTGACTATTCCTAGTTAATATATTTTTATAGATTGAAATCAATAATTGTTTCATGACATAAATTTTATTGTTGACTTACAAACAAATATAAATTCTGTAGTAATTATAAACATCTGGAAGAAGAACTACCAGGATACTTAAAGTATTTGTTTGGCCCTATTCAAAAATATATTAACAAAAATAATTCCAACATAATTTAAAGGTTTGTCAAAAGTATTGTTTGTATAACTATAACTGTTAATTTCAATATTCAAACAAATAATTCAGCCTAGCCTTGGTGGTAGAAGAAACTATTAAAAACGAGAAATTTATTGATGTATTCAGTTAATTGAATGATTCATGTTTTAATTGTAATTTCTGTAAATTAAACATCAAACAATGTATAGTTTCAGTACCTTTTATTGTGTGGACAATTAAAGGCCCAATTTTTGGTCCAGAGACAGTCAGTCCATGATTGATATTCAGACAGGAAGTCTGTATCAGTTAGAATAATGCGTCAACTGAACAGTGGATTCAGTGTAATAGAAATAGGCCCTGTGTTAAAATAGTGACAGTGTCTGTTAAATTTATTTGAGAAATAGTGTCACACATACTGTATTATTCTGCAGAGCTGTGAACTGTGTGGTTAGGTTTTTACTGTTCATAGATGTTCAACAGCAAGCTATTGTAGCAGTATGCTGATGTTTGGCTGCAAACTATTAATGAGACTTATCAAAAGTTACCAATAGTGAACAGGCCATATAACTGTGTAATGTGGGGGGCAGGAGGGGGGAGTTGGGAACAGTGAAAGTAAAGAACTGTGAAACACAACTGTAAAACTGTAGGCTACAACATTTACAGTAGTCAATGTTGTTGAACTTCCACCCCTCACCCCCACCCCCGTTTTCAGCCAGTATAACAATGCAGTACATTGACACTGTGGACTATCGGACTATCAATGATTCATTATATCTTGCGAACCGTGGATGAAGGGTATCAGATGGATGCCATATTCCTTGACTCCCCACTGCAGACTCCTAACTAAGGTACGAGCATATAGGATTGGTTCCCAAGTATGTGAGTGGCTCGAAGACTTCTTAAGTAATAGAACCAAGTACGTTTTCCTCGATGGTGAGTGATCATCAGAGGTGAGGGTATCATCTGGAGTGACCCAGGGAAGTGTGGTAGGTCCCCTGTTGTTTTCTATCTACATAAATGATCTTTTGGATAGGGTGGATAGCAATGTGCGGCTGTTTGCTGATGATGCTGTGGCGTATGGGAAGGTGTTGTTGTTGAGTGACTGTAGGAGGATACAAGATGACTTGGACAGGATTTGTGATTGGTGTAAAGAACGGCAGCTAACTCTAAATATAGATAAATAATAATTAATGCAGATGAATAGGAAAAAGAATCCTGTAATGTCTGAATACTCCATTGGTCTTCAGTTCATTGGTAGAATTTTGGGAAGATGTGGTTCATCTGTAAAGGAGACCACTTATAAAACACTAATATGACCTATTCTTGAGTACTGCTCGAGCATTTTGGACCCCTATCAGGTCAGATTGAGAGAGGACATAGAAGCAATTCAGAGGCGGGCTGCTAGATTTGTTACTGGTAGGTTTGATCATCATGCGAGTGTTACGGAAATGCTTCAAGAACTCAGGTGGGAGTCTCTAGAGGAAAGGAGGCATTCTTTTCGTGAATCGCTACTGAGGAAATTTAGAGAACCAGCATCTGAGGCTGACTGCAGTACAATTTTACTGCCGCCAACTTACATTTCACGGAAAGACCACAAAGAGAAGATAAGAGAGATTAGTGCTCATACAGAGGACCCTATAAAGTGAAAGAAATCACATCACCTGTTAAAGTTAAGTTATAGCTTCCAACTCACATTGCAGTAGGTCACATTCGCTCCATTTCTGGCAGCATGTTCAGAAGTACGGAAGAGAGTGCCAGGGAAAAAGGAAAAGAAGGATAAAATTAGGCAAGAAAAGTAGGACACTTTTACAGTTGCTGTAACACATCGCCATATGCTTAGGCCACAAGAGGTAATGATGAGCTAATATTCACTACATGATCAAAAGCATCCGGACACTCCAAAAAACAAATGTTTTTCATATTAGGTGCAGTTTTCTGCCACCTTCTGCCAGGCACTCTATATCAGTGACCTCAGTAATCATTAGAAATTGTGAGGGAGCAGAATGGGGTGCTCCATGGAACTGACTAACTTTGAACGTGGTCAGGTGATTGGGTGTCGCTTGTGTCATACATCTGTGTGTGAGATTTCCACAGTCCTAAAGATCCCTAGGTCCACTGTTTCCAATGTGATAGTGAAGTGGAAATGTGAAGGGCCATGTACAGTACAAAAGCATACAGGCCGACCTCATCTGTTGACTGACAGAGACCGCCAACAGTTGAAGAGGGTCATAATGTATAATAGGCAGACATCTATCCAGACCATCTGACAGGAGTTCCAAACTACACCAGCATCCACTGCAAGTTCTATGACAGTTAGTCAGGAGGTGAGAAAACTTGGATTGCATGCTCAAGTGGCTGCTCATAACCCACACATCATACTGGTAAATGCCAAACAACACCTCACTTGGTTTAAGGAGCATAAACATTGGACAACTGAACAGTGGAAAAATGTTGTGTGAAGTGACGAATCATGGTACACAATGTGGTGATCCGATGGCAAGATGTGGGTATGGTGAATGCCTGGTGAACATCATCTGCCAGCGTGTGTAGTACCAAAAGTAAAAGTCGGAGGTGGTGGTGTTATGGTATGGCAGTGTTTCTCATGGAGGGGGCTTGCACCTATTGTTGTTTTGCATGGCACTATCACAGCACAGCTCTACATTGATGTTTTAAGCACCTGCTTGCTTTCTACTGTTAAAGAGCAATTCGGGGATGACGACTGCATCTTTCAACATGATCAAGCATCTGTTTATAATGTACGCCCTGTGGCTGAGTTGTTACATGACAATAACATCCGTGTATTGGACTGGCCTGCACAGAGCCTGACCTGAATCCTGTAATACCTTTGGGATGTTTTGGAAAGCTGAGTTCATGCCAGGTTTCACTGATGAACATTGACACCTCTCCTCAGTACAGCACTCAATGAAGAATGGGCTGCCATTCCCCAAGAAACCTTCCAGCACCTGATTGAATGTATGCCTGCAAGAGCGGAAGCTGTCATCAAGGCCAAGGGTGGGCCAACACCATTCTGAATTCCAGCATTGCCAATGGAGGGTGCCATGAACTTGTAAGTCATTTTCAGCCAGGTGTCTGGATACTTTTAATCACATAGTGTATATATTAGCTTATCATTCCCACTTGTAGCCTAAGCACATAGCAATGTGTCACAAATATATGTATATATACTTGGTTATAATAAAGGGAAACATTCCACGTAGGAAAAATATATCTAAAAACAAAGATGATGTGACTTACCAAATGAAAGTGCTGGCAGGTCGACAGACACACAAACAAACACAAACACACACACAAAATTCAAGCTTTCGCAACAAACTGTTGCCTCATCAGGAAAGAGGGAAGGAGAGGGAAAGACGAAAGGATGTGGGTTTTAAGGGAGAGGGTAAGGAGTCATTCCAATCCCGGGAGCGGAAAGACTTACCTTAGGGGAGAAAAAAGGATGGGTATACACTCGCACACACACACACACATATCCATCCACACATATACAGACACAAGCAGACCTATTTAAATATGTCTGCTTGTGTCTGTTGATGAAGGTTTATGTCCATTCAGAGGGAGAATTCGATTTCGAGTATATATCAAGAACAAACCGAGCAGGTATGGTATAAAATTTTTCATTCTAAGTGATTCAGCAACAGGATATGTTTTGAACTGTGAAGTGTACACCGGTGCAGGTGAAAAAGACAACAGTGCAGATTCAGTGGTGCTACGTTTGTGCAACAGTTATCTACGTAAGGGTCATACATTGTACATGGACCGCTTTTATACTTCTGTAAAATTATTTGAAAAGTTGTTTGGTGAGGGCACATCTGCTGTTGGCACAGTAATGAGAAACAGAAGAGGCCTACCACAGGAATTCAAACAGAATAAACTAAGAAGAGGTGAAATCGTATTCAAGAGAAAAAATTCCATGCTAGCACTTCACTGGAAAGATACTAGGGATGTGTTTGCCCTTTCTACCAAACATAGAATGACAAGTAGTGTTACTAAGACAAAATCCAAGGCTGGAATGGTAGAAAAACTGTAGCCTGATCTCATATTTGATTATAATAAAAATGAAACTGGTGTTGATCATGGAGATCAGCTGGTGACCTACTATTATTTTCAACGACGAACAATGAAATGGTGGAAAAAGGTATTTTTTCATGTATTTATGATGTGCGTGGTCAATTCTTACATTCTGTACAAGAAACTTCGGCCTGTCTCTCACAAATGAACCAGCTTGTTTACTTTTATGGTGAACCTGGGAAAACAAATACTGGAGAAATCCGGCGAAGTTTTCAACGAAAATGAAAAGCAGGGTTCAGCAGCAAACAGGCTAACAGCAAGGCATTTCCCCACTCACGTCCCATCGACAACAAGCAAGAAATATGCATCAAGATATTGCACTGTTTGCTCTGAGAAGGGCGCACGGAGTACTGGCAAACGAGTGAGAAGGGAGACGAGATGGTGGTGTGAAGAATGTAATGTAGGATTGTGTCTACCTGACTGTTTCAAGCAATATCACACAAAGACAAATTTTACTCAATGAAAAGAGTTGTAAAAATTCAATGAAATAATTTTGTACATTTATTTTATAATAAATTCTGATTTCTTGCAATTTCAAACTTTTTTTCTACCTCTGAATCATCTAATTTTCAAAATATAATAATTCTGTAAATATATGATATCTTACAAAAAACTTTAAACAAATGTTTAGATATAGGATGATAACACACACATCAGTTAAAAGGTTTTGCTTTCCTTCATTACCTTTTGGTCAGGAGCCATGTAAAAAAGGCGCAAAAGTCTACGACTTCTGAGGGATTGCAGTAGTATCTGTGGCCCGACTGCAATGTGTTAAAGTCATTAAAAATCACCTAAGAGCATTGCCACATAAAAAATTTCCTCACTCCAGAAAAGTTCAAGCCTGAAGAGGTTTAGTTACCTACCCAACTGCCCTTTAGAAATGCTGCCCACTGAAAACGTAATTTACGTAAATAATACTTCAGACATAACCCTGCTCACCACCCAAGATCAGATGATAGCTGTGTAATATGGCTGCATATCAACGGGGCCCATTTTAGCCCATGTGAAGTGTTATTGCACAGAACATCACCACCAACTCATAACTATAAAAACCTCAATCTCAACTGCCTGCATGATTTTAGCTGTAACAGATATTGCTTACTGCAAGTTGAAGTGGCAAGTACCACAAGATCAATTCCTGCCAACAGTCAACCTATGGGTTCAAGCCAATAGTAATAGTACCAACAAGAAACAGTGTGATAATGAACAGAATCATTTGTGAATGAAACCTCAGTGTGAGAGCCAGTACTAGTGTAAATAGTTTAGAGGACCAAGGGTCATTGTAAGTGAAGTAGGCAATGCAAAGTGTAAAAACTCATAAATAAAACAGTGCATCTGTCACAGCCAGTTTTCAACAGAAATCTAGAGACTGAATTTTTCTTAGGAGGGAAGAACCATAATGTGATAAACTACAGCATTAATTGGGCCCAAGAACAGTGCACCATGAACCAGACGACCACCACTGGTTACTGCTCAGCCAGCTCAGCAATCCTCAGCAGCAGAAGCAACATCAAACTGGAGCAGCTGCATTTAAAACTGCCTGTCACTTACCTATCATTGTCGAGCAGTTGGGCAGTTATGAGATGTCCAGTCTGTGTCATTCAGTGCCGTGCTGATAATGCTGCCATCTCTACCACCACCAGCCTGCCCTCTGTCTCACCACCCTGACAGCACAGCACCTGCCATCTTCTTAGGGCTACAGTACTGTAGTATGGCCAGCACTGCTCCTGTTGAGATATCAGTGGAGGACATTGGGAGCATGTGGTCATTGCTAATACATTCACACCAAGCTGGAGGTTGGCGCACTATGAGACACTAATCAGTGTATTCATTTCAATTTTATTCGGTGCCAGCAGCTCCAAAGTCTATTAATTGCAAACAAACAGTGATAAAGATGTACTTGTATCAATGGACTGTTTTTCTTCCCACACTGATTAATTTTTGGCAGCCACCAACACCCATTGTTCTACAGAAACCCATCATAACTGGTGTCAGAAAAGTCACCTACCTATACCAACCATAAATTTTAAGAAATGTGCGAACTAATGAAAATAAAGCAATCATTTAGTGTCTGTCACTATTTGACTTCATTAAATATCCAAATTGTTTTTAGTAAGAGACTATGAATATGAGTTGCTATTGAAGGACTTCAGTCAACAACTATGTAAGTAACACTGCAATTTACATAGGATAGTGTAAGATGGAGAGCTGCATCAAATCATTCTTTGGACTGAAGAACACAAAAAAACAACATACTTCAAAGAAGCCCCCTGCAGTGTTGGCTACTTCTGCCTGTTAACGTATAACCTGATTCTTTCTGCAACCTTTAAGACTCTGCTTCATGACGATCATGAAGCATAAAACAAAGAGTAGATTTGTTACTAGATGGTCAATGACTTCCATGAAAGGCTCTGGCAGCCATAGGCAGCAAGCTCTCAGGGTCAGGCCACGTTCCTCCCATCCTAACCTTAGCTTCGATAGAAGCTGATTCATTTGCTTGTCATTTGCTTGGGAAAAGAAGACACAAGAACTGTAATCTAAAATGCTGTCTTCCTGCAGAACTGCAATATAAGAAGATTAACAGTGAGATTCTAAACATCATGTAAGCAGGCATGGATCAATAGAAGAGTAATGGATGCCATTACCTTTCAAAGAACAATTTACTAAAATCATTTACTTTTCTACTGAGATCAGTTTTCAAACCTTTTAGTCAACTTTTTATGAGTACTGTAACATGAAAACTAAGAGGGTCAGTAATAGCAAAGAATCCTGCTTATTTGTTCCTTGACTGGGGGTTTGCAATCTCAATGGTTGCTGAAAATACTGACCTAAAGGCATCCATGGGCAGGCTGACCATAAATACTTGCTGGCAACAACTAATCTGACATGTTAGTGCACCCAAAGAAGTTGAGTAGGATAAGGGAGACATATTAAGACCTTTCACTAAGCAAAAAGTAAAAGAAAGCTTATCTTCTCCCAAATGTTTGCAGATATAATTGAAATGAATAGAACCCCCCCACCCCCTCCCCCCTCTATTTACATGCTTATATAGCTACAGTCTACAGAACTGTATTCATCATCTTCATGCTATGTGGAATATGGTAATTCTGAGTGACCATGTCAAAGTTGTAAACATTTGTTAGTATTACAGGCCTGTACCTTAAATAAGGTGCATGGCACATGTACTTTCCAAATTTTGGGATGAATACATTTTAAATGATGTAGTCCTCAAATTGCAATTTCTTGGAAATTATGCTATAGTAATATATTTATCATTGACAAAAACAAATTATTATATTGATATATTTAGTATATTTTATAGTTATTGTTGTTATTATCAAAACCCTAGGTACCTGTGGCATATTAAAACTTTAGGTAATTGCAAGTTGTATTTGTGATACAGGAATTGTGAGCACAGATAATTTACAACGAAAGTAGTCTATATATTGAGCAAGAAATAGATCTGGAGGGTTATGAAACTCTCTCATCCCCATCCCCCCAACAGAGACAGTGATGATGAAATAAATAGCTTTAGAAAATTCCCCTAAATCAAATGGAAATGGCGATTACCCGCCTCCCCCCCCCCCCCCCCCCCCCCCCTCCGCCCAACAACCATGTACTATGTTTTCCTGTCAATGATTTATTTTCATTATAGAAGGCCCATACTTTTTTTTTTTATCTAAGGATGCATTACTATTTCAAACTTATTGTATGGCATCCTTTTTACATTTTGTGGTACTTTGTTCAGAAATACTCTGCCTCAAGGGGCTTGATTAGTATTACAAAGATGAGTTAATGCTCTTGGTTTTACAAATAAGGACACTTGTCCTAGTTTTATATTACTGAACATTCTCTTTGGTGTAGTCTAAAACTTGGAGTACATAAAACGTGTGTACAGTAAGTATTTTGGTGATTCCTTGATGTCTCAAAATGTGTTCTATCAATCCATCCCTTCTTCTAGTCAGGTTGTGCCACAAATTTCTTTTATTCCCCGCTCTATTCAGGATTTCCTCACTAGATATGTGGTCTACCCACCCAATTTTTCAGCATCCTTCTGTAGCACCACATTTCAAAAGCTTCTATTCTCTTCTTGTCTAAACTGTTTACCATTCATGTTTCACTTCCATGCATCGCTACTCTCCATACAAATATTTTCAGAAGAGTCTGCCCAACACTTAAATCAATATCCAATGTTAACAAATTTCTTTTCTCCGGAAACAGTTTTCTTGCCATTGTCAGTCTACATGTGATATCCTCTCCCCCTCAGCCATCATCAGTTATTCTGTCACTCAAATAACAAAACTCATCTACTACTTGAAGTGTCTTGTTTCCTAATCTAGTTCCCTCAGCATCTCCTGATTTATTTCAGCTACATTCCATTATTCTTGTTTGGCTTTTATTGATGATCATCTTATACCATCCTTTCAAGATACTGTCAATCCTGTTAACTGCTCAAATTCTTTCCTGTCTCTGGCAGAATTACAATGTCATCAGGAAGTTCAAAGTTTTTATTTCTTCTTCCTGCATTTTAATTCATATTTTAAACTTTTCATTTGTTTCCTTTAGTGCTTGCTCAGCGTAGCAATTGAATAATATTGACAACAGGCTACAACCTTGTCTCACTTCCTTCTAAATCACTGCTTCCATCCCCATAACTCTTATAGGTAATGTCTGGTTACTATATATGTTGTAAATAGCCTTTTGTTCCCTGTATTTGACCCTTGCTACCTTCAGTATTTCAAAGAGAGTGTTCCAGTCAACATTGTCAAATGCTTTCTCTAGGTCTAAACATGCTATCAATGTAGGTTTGCTTATCCTTAAAGTGTCTTCTAAGATGAGTCATAGGGTCAGTATTGTCTCACATGTTCCTACATTTCCCCAGAATCCAGACTGATTTTCTCTGAGTTCAGCTTCCACCAGCTTTTCCATTCTTTTATAGAGAATTTGTGTTAGTAATCTGCAACCACAAGTTATTAAACTGATAGTTAGTAATATTCACAAATGTCAGCACCTGTTTTCTTTGAAATCGGAATTATGACATTCTTCTTGATTTCTGAGGATATTTTGCCTGCCTCTCGCACACCAGATGGAAGAGCTTTGTCATGGTTGGATCCTCCATGACTGTCATCTCATCCTCATCTACACTCATAAGTTAACGATAATTGCAGAATGTGGTGCCACACAACATGGCACTACACAAAACTGGCACTAATGGCATAGGCACATAGGGAACACACATGACATAAATATGTAAGTTCACGGTATTGGTGATAAGTTGAGAAAACCATCCCAAAACACATGTGCTACAAAACGCCATTGTCTCCTGCGCATGAACCTTGACATCAATATGGGATGTGATCACCATGCACACGTACACAGGCCGCACAATGGGTTGGCATACTCTGGATCAGGTGGTTGAGCAGCTGCTGGGGTATAGCCTCCCATTCTTGCACCAGTGCCTGTGGGAGCTCCTGAAGTGTCATAGGGGTTTGAAGACGTGCAGCAATACATCAACCGAGAGTAACCCAGACGTGCTCGATGGGGTTTAGGTCTGGAGAACAGGCAGGCCACTCCATTCGCCTAATATCTTCTGTTTCAAGGTGCTCCTCCATGATGGCAGTTCAGTGGGGCCGTGCATTATCATACATCAGGAGGAAGGTGAGACCCACTGCACCCCTGAAAAGGCGGACGTACTGGTGCAAAATGACGTCCTGATACACCTGACCTGTTACAGTTCCTCTGTCAAAGACATGCAGGGGTGTACGTGCATCAATCATAATCCCTCCCCACACCATCAAACCACGACCTCCATACAGGTCCCTTTCAACAACATTAAGGGGTTGGTGACTGGTTCCTGGTTCACGTCAGATGAAAACCCAGTGAGAATCACTGTTCAGACAATACCTGGACTCGTCCGTGAACATAATCTGGGACCACTGTTCCATTGACCATGTACTGTGTTCTTGACACCAGGTTTTATGGGCTCTCCTGTGACCAGGGGTCAGTGGAATGCATCTTGCAGGTCTTCTGGTGAATAAACCGTGTCTGTTCAGTCGTCTGTAGACTGTGTGTCTGGAGACAACTCTTCCAGTGGTTGCGGTAAGGTCCCGAGCAAGGCCACCTGCTGTACTCTGTTTCCATCTGCGGTCACTGTTGGTGAGATATCGGTCTTCTTGTAGTATTGTACATTGTGGACATCCCATACTGTAGGGCCTGGACATTTTCCTGTCTGCTGGAATCGCTGCCATAATCTTGAGATCACACTTTGTGGCACAAGGAGGCCCCATGCTATGACCTGCTGTGTCTGACCAGTCTCCAGTCGCCCTAGTATTCTACCCCTCATTACATCATCAATATGTGTTCTTTGAGCCATTTTCAACACACAGTCGCCATTCGCAAGTCTGAAAACATCTGCACACTTACTCGCTGCACCATACTCTGACGTGCACCAACACACCTCTGTGCATGTGGACTGCTGCCAGTGCCACCGTGCGATGACCACAGGTCAAATGCTCCACATGATCAGACCTCGAGTTGATTAAAACCCACAAACTGCCCACCAGAACATTGTTTCACCATGTATCAACATTTTCCTTAATTTATGAGCATGAGTGTACATACTCTTCCATTTCTATAATATTGCTTTCAAGTGAATCTCCCTTGTAGATACCCTCTATATACTCCTTCTATCTTTCAGCTATCACTTCATTGCTTAGGGCTCATTTTCCATCTGAGCACTCAATATTCTTATATCTGCTTCTATTTTCTCCAAAGGCCCCTTTAATTTTCTTGTAGGTGGTACCCTTCTTTGTCCTAGTGAAGTATACTTCTAAATCCTTACATTTGTCATATACCAGTAGTCATTCTTGCTAAGCCACTTTGCACTTCATATCAGCTTCATTTTTTAGATGTTTGTGTTCAGTCACCTTCTTCATTTGCTGCATGTTAATTTTTTTCTCATTTCATCAGTTAAATTCATTATCTTCTGTAATATCCAAGGATTTCTATTAGGACTTGCCTTTTACCCATTTGATCCTCAGCTGCCTTCATTATTTCATCTCTCAAAGCTACTCATCTGTCTTCTATCCTGTTCTAGTCAATCATTGCTGAATTGTACTTCTGTAACTCTCAACAACCTCTGGTTCTTTCAATGTATCAAGGTCCCATCTCCTTAGTTTTTCAGCTTTTTGCAATTTCTTTGGTTTTATTCTACTGTTCATAACCAATTAACTGTGGTCAGAGTCCACATCTGCCCCTGGAAATGTCTTAAAATTTAACATCTCATCCAAAGTCTCTGTCTTGCTTTTATGTAATCAATATGAATCCTTTGAGTATCTCCAGGTGTCTTCCACAGTTCTTAAAATAAGTGTTAGCTGTGATTAAATTATGCTCTTTGTAAAATTCTACCAGGCAGCTTCTTCTTTTGTCCCCCCACCAGTCCCCCACCACAATCAAATTTTCATGACCCTTAAATATCTGAATAATTTCTTTTATCTCATCACACATTTCTTTAGTTTCTTCATCTGCAGAGCTAATTGGCATATAAACTTGTACTACTGTAATGGGTGTTGGCTTTGTGTCTATCTTGACTGCAATAATGTGCTCACCTTGCTCTTCATAGTAGCCTACCTGCATTCCTAGTTTCTTATTCATTATTCCTGCGTTACCCATATTTGATTTTGTGTTTATAACCTGTATTCACCTGACCAAAACTGTTCCTCCTGCTAACAAGCTTCATCAACTCCCACTATATCTAATTTCAACTTATTTATTTCCCTCTTTAAATTTTATAACTTACCTGCATGATTAAGGGATCTAATATTCCACGCTCTAATCTGTAGAATGCCAGTTTTGTTTTTTCTTATGAAGACACCATACTGAGTAGCTTCACCTGGAGTGCTGAATGTGGGACTGTTTCACCTTCCAAGTTTCTCATAGAAATTAATAGTTTGGATCACTGTGAAAGTGGATTTCTTAAAGTGGTTTTCAGTTACAATGAAATGGTTTTTGTTACCACCTCTTAGTAAAAAAGTGGTATCTCTATAGCCAAGACACCATGCCCCCATATGTTCCCAAACCAGCTGGTGGATTTGTGGCACTGCCATATTTACCTGTGCTATTCTGCCTCTGGTAGCTATGAATCCACTGCTGGCTAAAAAGAGATCGTCTCAACTAGACAGTTTTTAACAATGTAATACACATCAGATTTACAGTCTAACTTTACTACTTTAACTGCCCTTTGATATGAGATAATCTACAGTTTATGGCCACATTGGATCTCATTTACTGTAATTTATGCACAGATTAATGGTAAGCCACACACTGCACTCTGTTGATGTCCTGTGTTCTGACTGTTTGAGTACAGCAATTTAACACTGATATAACCCAAAGGTTTAGATGAGACAAGTAAGTCATTGACACATTTCTTGATTACACTGTTCTTCCAAGGAGATAATAATATCAATACAGAAACTACGTGCACAGTATCTATCATTTTGAAATAGCATTGTTCACAATATTACTGTTGCAGTATGCACAGTATATTGTTAACACATTTCATGAGATTCATTGCGAGTTCACAGTCAATAAATGAAAAATAGTCTTGGACATGGAATTTAGATAAAAGTTGGCACCTTTTATGAATTGTACTTTGTGTGAAGTTGTCTGCGTACATTGTGCTGTGACTTTGGGCACAGACCTTGCTTGTACAAGGGCCACTCCAAAAGAAATGCACACTATTTTTGTAAAAATACAGTTTTCATTCTGTATGTGTGAAAGTTTTACAGTGTGTAGATACATCCTTCCTGCTTGTTTTCAAACTTAGTTCAACCTGTTCCCGTGAGTGGTGCCATCACAGCATGTCTTCAAGATGGCTGCTACACTTGACGTTCATCAGAAGCAAAGTGTTGTCATAAAATTCCTGTGCTGTGAAAGTGAGACAGTGGGAAACATCCACAAGAGGTTGAAAAAGGTGTATGGAGATGCTGCTGTCGATCACAGCACAGTTAGTTGGTTGGCAAGCAGGTTATGTGATGAAAGCGGGCATGGCAATATTGAGGACCGTCCTTGCAGCAGCAGGCCTCATATTCCACACACTCCAGACCATGGGCGGAGAGTTAACGAACTGGTGACTGCTGACAGATGTATCACAGTGAATGAATTGTCACACTACGTTGGAAAAGGGGAAGAAAGTGTTTGCAGAATGCTGAAAGTGTTGGCATTGAAAAAGGTTTGTGTCAGGTGGGTTCCCAGGATGTTGACAGTGGCTCACAAAGAAACAGCGAACTTGTGGAACAGTATGAGAATGGTGGAGATGAATTTCTTGGAAGAATTGTGACAGGTGATGAATCATGGCTCCATCATTTTTCACCAGAGACAAAGAGGCAATGAATGGAGTGGCATCATGCAGATTCACCCACGGAAAAAAAAAAAAAAAATTCAAAACCACACCTCCTGCTGGAAGAGTTATGG
This sequence comes from Schistocerca piceifrons, assembly GCF_021461385.2. NCBI lineage: Eukaryota > Metazoa > Arthropoda > Insecta > Orthoptera > Acrididae > Schistocerca > Schistocerca piceifrons. The sequence goes on along the minus strand of NC_060139.1, from coordinate 305,069,959 downwards.
CTACAGCGTTTTTTGATTCCGAAGGACTCTTGCTTGTGGGCACCATGCCAAGTGGACTCACCATAAATTCTGATGCATATGTGACAACACTGAAGAAACTTCAAACTCCACTGAGTTGTGTTTGACCACATCAGCAAAAGCAGGACGTTTTGCACGACAATGCATGGCCACATGTTAGTCAAAAAACCATGGAAGTGATCACAAAACTCAGATGGACAACACTGAAACACCCGCCTTACAGTCCTGACCTGGCTCCATGTGACTATAATCTCTTTGGGAAACTGAAAGACTCTCTTCGTGGAACAAGGTTTGAAGATGATGACTCCCTTGTGCACACTGCCAAACAGTGGCTCCAACAGGTTGGTCCAGAATTTTACCGTGCGGGTATACAGGTGCTGGTTCCAAGATGGCGTAAGGCAGTTGAGAGGGATGGAAATTATGTGGAAAAATGAAAATATTGTTCCTAAAGGATATATCTACACACTGCAAAACTTTCAAACATGTAGAATAAAAGATGGATTTAAAAAAAAATTGTGTGCATTTATTTTGGAGAGACCCCGTATCATAACCTCACAGGCTGACTAAAATGGCATCCAGCAGCCCCTCTTTTATAAGATTGCAATACTTAAATCCACTTTCAGTTATTGCTGTTCACTGTCTTTTTACAAGTTACAATTAAATATCTCTTTTTTATGAATAAATTAATAGAGGAAAGAGATTTTTTTTGAATAGGGACTTTTAGATAAACAATAATTGCTATTGAATTATGCTGTCTAGTTTGCCAAAATATGGGATTCTGCTTCAGTAACAATATTTTAGATAAGAATATTGATTACACTGTAACTAAGTTAGTGCAAAAATTGCTAACATATCTAAAGTAATGTGCACACACTTGTAAGCTGTGTGCATTAGCAGTGTGTTGTCACCCATGAGAGTGCACAGCGAATAAGCAATACTGTGAACTTTCAATAGAGCCCACCACAGATGGGTGTCTATTTAAACCATGCTGCGCTACACTCGCCCTCAGTTATCATGTTATAACAGCTTACATTTGTCTCATTAGTTCAATGTGTGTTACGGTGATTAGCATAAATGTCATAGTCTAATAAAGTTGTACTAACATTCTTGGGTGTGTTGTGTACCCAAGTTACATCACAAGTGACAAACAGTGTGGGATTGTTCTCCATGTGGTTTCAGTCTCTTGTTGGTTCTGTGTTGCTTCTACAATGTCTTATGATGGTACTGATGACTTTTTACACTGGCTGGTTGATCAGCGAAGGGTTCTTACTGTGGCGTTGCAGCATCTCAGTTAACAGCAGGAGGCATTTGCCACAGCACAACACAATTAAACCCAGGTAATGCAAATGCTTGCCTCTGTTTTGGGCAGTTCGGGTCTGTCTCTCAATATATGTCACCTGCAATGTCACCATTTGATCACTACCCTGGTCATTTATCCCCTCCCATTTTTAGCTTACAATGAGTCTGTCGAAGAATGGGAAGCCTACAAAAATTGGTAATGGAAGCATTTTCATGTGTTTGGATTGACTGACATTACATTATGCCATGCTTCCTTTTTGACTTGGTTATTGTCTTGCATATATCAACTCCTTAGCAAATTGGCTTTCCTGCAGGATCTGTCTTCACTCTCTTTTGAAAACATACTACAACACATCACTGCTGCTCAAGTTGAGTTCTATTGGTGTCACAAGAAATCAGACCATTCCTATAAGACTTGGGCAGCTCAGCTTCATGGCTTAAGGCGTTGTTGTCACTTTGTCACTGATGTACATAAGGAGTTGTATGCCGACCAAATGGTTCATGATGAAACCATTCAGTTCATGAGCAGCCCCCTCTCTCCCGCCCCTCCCCCATCTGATGTTCAGACTATTACATGATCATTTGAGGTTTTGAGGGCTGTGGGCACTGAAATTAAATCATAGTGTGAGTTTGCAGAAGTTCAACCTGCTGTTTGTCAGATGGCTCACAGGGAGACAATATGGTGGCACGCAGCAATCCACGCAAGAGCAAAACATTGTGGCAGTCGGCCCACTTCACTGCTCCAGCCATGGCCACAGCAGCAGCACAGAAAGCCCAGTAATGAGCAATAATGCAAGTGCTCCCCACTTCCCTCTTGTCCATCATGTTCTGTCACTCGTGGTGGGCCAGATTGTCCTAAGCTGTGAGCCTTTTGCTGCTAGTGCAACAAAATGGACCACATTGCTCCTGTTTGCAATGCAAAATTCCAACAGCATATTGCAGATGCTGACATGGATGTAAATCATATATCGGAAATCTCTGGTGCACCCAATAAGCTTTTTATTGATGTCGAGGTTTATCAGAAGGTTTTGCACATGCAAGTTGACGCTGGTGCTGTCATGTCATTACTCAACTTGCAAACGTACGTGGACTTGGCTTCTCCCCCTTTGACATCAGTGCCAGATATATTACTCACCTAAAACAAACAAAGCTTTGCAATATTAGGTAGTTTCTCAGCCCTAATTACATACAGACCTGTGGTTCATCTGCTGACTTTTCTGGTAGTGAACAATGTGCACACTGAAAATTTGTTTAGTTTGGACACCTTTAAGTTTTTTGGGTTTACTATTTCTGATGAAGGTAATCTCATCTCTGACCAAGTGCCATATACACAACTTGACTCTTTATGCTCTGAATTTCCCAGACCATTTTGTGTAGATTTGGGTTGTGCAAATAACTTGAAAGCACACATCACAATGAAACCTTCAGCCAGACCCATTTCTTTTGTGCTTGTCCAGCACTGTGACCAAGTCAAAGTGGAGATCGCTGCCTCATTGCCTCCGTAGTTGTCTAGCTGATTGCATCAAGTGAATGAGCTACCCCTTTAGTCATTGTCAAGAAGCTGTTGAGTTGGTTACGCCTTTGTGATGATTTCAAAGTTTCTGTCAAAGCTCAGTCTATCATTGACATGTATCCCTTGCCACTCTATGATGAACTTTTTGCTACGTTTGCTGATAGTCAGTATTTTTTCAAGACTGATCTCTCCAATGCTCATTTGCAGCTTCCCATTGGTGCTGACTCTCAATGGCTCTTGGTCATTAACACACCTTTTGGCTTGAATCAATACTTGTGCTAGCCATTTAGTGTGGCCAGTGCCCTAGCAATTTTTCAACAGTTTCCCAAACAACTCATGAGATCTGTGACTGGCTGTGTCAACTACTTTGATTATGTTGTGGTCTCTGGCTCCTTCATGGCTGAACATCTCAACAACTTACATATGCTGTTTTTGGTGTTACAGGCTGCCAGGTTAAGATGAAATTTGGAAAAGTGCTGCTTCTTTCAGACTTCTATTGTTTATCTTGGCTTTGAGGTCTCTAATGCTGGTGTCAGACCCCTTCATCAGAATGTCTCTGTCGTTGTGGGTCTTCAGCATCCAACACTGAGCAAGGAACTCCAGTTTTTTGTAGGTAAGATTGCTTATTACCATCAGTTTGTGCTGGGGGTGGCATCGGTTGCACAACTGTTACATGCCTTGCTGCATAAGGGGACGTCTTTCCACTGGACACAGGTCTCTGAAATGGCATTTTTCAAACTGACATCTATGTTACAATCTGCACCTTGACTTGTAACCTACCAACTGGGTCAACATTTAGTGTTAGCAACATATGGGAGACTGGGGGCAGTGTTACCTCAAAAATATTTTGATGGCTCCGAGTGGCCAATTGAATACACATTGAAGACACTTAATTCAGCTCAGACTGGATATTCACAAATACAGAAAGAAGCCCTCATAATTGTTTATGCCTTAAAGAAGTTTCATGTTTTCCTGTATGGTGCAAAATTCCATCTCATCACGGATCACAAGCCATTAGTTTCACTGTTTAACCCCTCAGCATTGTTGCCAGACAAAGCAGCACATTGCCTTAAACATTGGGCACTGTCCCTCTCTCATTACAACTATGAGGCTCACTTCCACTCCATGGCTAAACATGCGAATGCCGATGCACCCTCCCATCTTCTGGCTGGTCCAGACCCAGTTTTTGATCAGGAGGAATTTTTCTGTTGATGATTTTCCAATCACTAGTGCTTGAGTCACACAGGCTAGTGCTACTGATCCAGTTATATGGAAAATGATACATTGCATACAACATGGATGGTCCTGAGGCAGCTCCATCACAGTCATCCAACACCCTCCAAAACTACTATGTGTTTCAGCATAATTTCTTTGTTGTTGATGTCATTCCACTCCTTGATATGGACCATTCAGCTCCTCTCCATTTGCAGATCCAGCAATTGCCATGTGCTAACCACTGGGGCGGGGGGGGGGGGGGGGGGGGGGGGGGGAGGGGGGGGGGGGAGGGGGGGGGAGGGGGATGTCATGCAAGAAGGAATTAGCCCACCATCATGTTTTTGGTCCTGATTTGGATGGTGACATCACTTTTTTGGTTTGGCTCATTCTTAAGGTGCATTACAGCAGCTCTGTGGCCACAACCTTTGCAGATCTGGGGCCATCTCCACATCGATTTTGCTGGCCCTTTCCTTAATGCATAATAGCTAATAGTAATTGATAAACTCTCTCAGTTTCCATATGTTGTTCATTACCCATCAACTTCAATCTCTTCCACTGTGGCAGCCCTGTCACAAATTTTTTCCATTGAAGGACTTCTGGCAACGTTGGTCTCTGATGATAGCCTCAGTTTGTGTTGCAGGAGTTTGCCTCCTTCTGTAACACCTGCATGATTTGCCACATTTTTGCCCCCACCTTCCATCTGCAGTCCTACAGTGAGGCTAAAACATTAGTTAGAACATTCAAATCGCAAATGAAAAAGTACGTAACTTGGTCCTCATCCTATGTTGCCTTGGATCAATTTCTGCCTTCCTTTCAGTTCCCTCCATTTGGCAACAACAGGCCCACCAAACTGTTTCATGGATGTCACCCCAGATGCTCCTGCATCTCCTATGGCCTGACCAGGGACGCCAGTCCATGAAGTCATCATCCTGTTTCTGGCTCAGGGTTGCTGTCTGGGCCCACAGATTTGGTTGTGCTCAAAATGGATTCCCACTGTCATTTCCCGATGCTGCATCCACTGTTTCTGTGATGTCCATATAGAGGAGGGCCTCTGTGCACATCATTATGACCAGTTGCACCTGTATGTGGATGACCAGACAACCCCCAGCCAGGATACTGACATTTCCACACCAGTTTGCATCACTTGATGGATCACCTGATGTGGCTGGGACCCTTCCAAAACGTACAAGGGGTCCCTCGTCACTGGTGGACAAACCTGTGCAGCTTCTCCAATATTGCTACCAGTACTGACGCAGGTACCATCCACACTGAAGCCACCTCCTCTGCTTTAGCCACTAACTGTAGGGGCACCACCACCACTACCACCAGGCTCTGGACCTGATGTGGACATGGAGCTAGCAACGATTTCACCCAACCTACCATATGGCAGACTGCAATGCTGCCAATGCCCAGAGTACTTCTGACCATACGCCCCAATGTCAGCATGTCATCTTAGCCAGAGCCTCATGGAGGAGGATGCCATCGACATCCCTTGAATCCGAGCTGTTCCCCAAGGGAAGAGGAATGAAGTAATGTGCACTTACTTGAAAGCTGTGAGCACTGGCAATATGTTGTCATCCACAAGAGTGTGCCATGAAAGAACAATACTAGGAACTTCCAACAGAGCCCACAGCAGATGAGTGTCTATTTAAACTCTGCCACACTATACTTATGCTCAGTTACAGCTACTTGCATACATTTGGCTTATCTTACTGCGTACAATGTATGTTATGGCAATTGACATACATGACTCAGTCTAATAAACTTGTACTAACATTCTTAGTTGTGTTGTATATCCAAGTTACAACAATAATTCATTTATTTATAAATGCTTTTGATCTACTTGATCTGAAAGTTGGTAACAGGATATGTATTTTCATACAAACAGTGACACTGAAAATTAAAAATTGCTAGTAAGTGTAATGATCCTAATTTTTGTTAAACTACTCACACCTATGTGTTCCAATTAACCAAAAGAATGTAATGGATAATAAAATTAAGTTCGCTAAGCACTGAGTTAATATTCAAGATTTTTGGGTACTGTGCACATAAAGGATACTACTGAAGATATCTCCAAGAATAAATAAATAAATAAAAACTGGGTCTGGGGGGAGGGGTGGGGGGGGGGGGGGGGAGGAGAGAATAACATAACATCTGGAAAGAACCCACCTGCTTTGTTATAGGTTTCTTAAATAGAGTTTCTCAAGCCTTAGTGTGTTTCTCATGCCGGTTAGAAAATATTCAGGGTACTCAACACAAGTCCTCAATCTTTGTGTCTCAGTACTTCCACATCAATGGACCTGCACCCGAGAAGGGGTAGCAGAAACAAGATTAGGAATTAATATAACAATAAAATTGAGGACTATAAGAAGTCTAGTAGTATCAAACATAGAACTTAATTTGAGGAAGACATTTCTGAAAATTTATGTTGGGAGCTTAGCATTGTGTTAAAGTGAATCATGCACATGGGAAAACCACAGAAGAAGAGAACTGAAGCTTCTGAGATGTGTTATTACAGAAGGATGTTGAAAATTAGTGGGATGAATGAGAAACAAGGAGACGCTTGTGAGGAAGCAAGCTGGGACATTTTTACTTCCACTCTTGTTTTGCCATCTGCCTCCTTGTTGTTGTTGTTGTCTTCAGTCCTGAGACTGGTTTGATACAGCTCTATATGCTACTCTATCCTGTGCAAGCTTCTTCATCTCCCAGTACCTACTGCAACCTACATCCTTCTGTATCTGCTTAGTGTATTCATCTCTTGGTCTCCCTCTACGATTTTTACCTTCCACGCTGCCCTCCAATACTAAATTGGTGATCCCTTGATGCCTACCAACTGATCCCTTCTTCTGGTCAAGTTGTGCCACAAACTTCTCTTCTGCCCAATCCTGTTCAATACCTCCTCATTAGTTATATGATCTACCCATTTAATCTTCAGCATTCTTCTGTAGCACCACATTTCGAAAGCTTCTATTCTCTTCTTGTCCAAATTAGTTATCGTCCGTGTTTCACTTCCATACAGGGCTACGCTCCATACAAATACTTTCAGAAACAACTTCCTGACACTTAAATCTATACTCGATGTTAACAAATTTCTCTTCTTCAGAAACGCTTTCCTTGCCATTGCCACTCTACATTTTATATCCTCTCTACTTTGACCATCATCAGTTATTTTTCTCCCCAAATAGCAAAATTCCTTTACTACTTTAAGTGCCCCATTTCCTAATCTAATTTCCTCAGCATCACCCGACTTAATTCGATTACATTCCATTATCCTCATTTTGCTTTTGTTGATGTTCATCTTATATCCTCCTTTCAAGACACTGTCCATTCCGTTCAACTGCTCTTCTAAGTTCTTTGCTATCTCTGACAGAATTACAATGTCATCGACGAACCTCAAAGTTTTTATTTCTTCTCCATGGATTTTAATACCTACTCCAAATTTTTCTTTTGTTTCCTTCACTGCTTGCTCAATATACAGATTGAATAACATCGGGGAGATGCTACAACCCTGTCTCACTCCCTTCCCAACCACTACTTCCCTTTCATGTCCCTTGACTCTTATAACTGCCATCTGGTTTCATGTACAAATTGTAAATAGCCTTTCGCTCCCTGTATTTTACCCCTGCTACCTTCAGAATTTGAAAGAGAGTATTCCAGTCAACATTGTCAAAAGCTTTCTCTAAGTCTACAAATGCTAGAAACGTATGTTTGCCTTTCCTTAATCTAGCTTCTAAGATAAGTCGTAGGGTCAGTATTGCCTCACGTGTTCCAATATTTCTACTGAATCCAAACTGATCTTCCCCAAGGTCGGCTTCTACCAGTTTTTCCATTGATCTGTAAAGAATTTGCATTTGTATTTTGCATCTGTGACTTATTAAACTGATTGTTCAGTAATTTTCACATCTACCAGCACTTGCTTTCTTTGGGATTGGAATTATTATATTCTTCTTGAAGTCTGAGGGTATTTCGCCTGTCTCATACATCTTGCTCACTAGAGTTTTGTCAGGACTGGCTCTCCCAAGGCCGTCAGTATTTATAATGGAATGTTATCTACTCCTGGGGCCTTGTTTCGACTCAGGTCTTTCAGTGCTCTGTCGAACTCTTCATGCAGTATCGTATCTCCCATTTCATCTTCATCTACATCCTCTTCCATTTCCATAATATTGTCCTCAAGTACCTCGCTCTTGTATGAACCCTCTATATACTCCTTCCACCTTTCTGCTTTCCCTTCTTTGCTTAGAACTGGGTTTCCATCTGAGCTCTTGATATTCATACAAGTGGTTCTCTTTTTTCCAAAGGTCTCTTTAATTTTCCTGTAGGCAGTATCTATCTTACCCCTCGTGAGATAAGCCTCTACATCCTTACATTTGTCCTCTAGCCATCCCTGCTTAGCCATTTTGCACTTCCTGTCAATCTCATTTTTGAGACGTTTGTATTCCTTTTTGCCTGCTTCATTTGCTGAATTTTTAAATTTTCTTCTTTCATCAATTTAATTCAATATTTCTTCTGTTACCCAAGGATTTCTACTACCCCTAGTCTTTTTACCTACTTGATCCTCTGCTGTCTTCACTACTTCATCTCTCAAAGCTACCCATTCTTCTTCTACTGTATTTCTTTCCCCCATTTCTGTCAATTGTTCCCTTATGCTCTCCCTGAAACTCTGTACAAGCTCTGGTTCTTTCAGTTTATCCAGGTCCCATCTCCTTAAATTCCCACCTTTTTGCAGTTTCTTCAGTTTTAATCTACAGTTCATAACCAAAAGATTGTGGTCAGAGTCCACATCTGCCCCTGGAAATGTCTTACAATTTAAAACCTGGTTCCTAAATCTCTGTCTTACCATTATATAATCTGTCTGAAACCTGTCAGTATCTCCAGTCTTCTTCCATGTATACAACCTTCTTTTATGATTCTTGAACCAAGTGTTAGCTATGATTAAGTTGTGCTCCAGGCAGCTTCCTCTTTCATTTCTTACCCCCAATCCATATTCACCTACTATGTTTCCTTCTTTCCCTTTTCCTACTACTGAATTCCAGTCACCCATGACTATTAAATTTTTGTCTCCCTTCACTATCTGAATAATTTGTTTTATTTCATCATACATTTCTTCAATTTCTTCATCATCTGCAGAACTAGTTGGCATATAAACTTGTACTACTGTAGTAGGCGTGGGCTTTGTGTCTATCTTGGCCACAATAAGGCGTTCACATCTGCCTCCTTAAAATTCATTTTTGAATTAATTACTATTAACATAAGAGTATAATCTGTATTTTCATAATAGAGGAAGATTGACCCTCAGTTTTAAAAAATATAACACCAGATCACATTTGTGATTAGTTTGATGTATGTTATTGATTTTCTAATTTATTTACACTATTCCTAGTTGATATTATCATTATAGGGTGAAATCAGTAATTGTTCTGTAACTTAAATTTTATTGTTGACTTAAGAACAAATATAACTTCAGTACTGATTAGAAACATTTGGAGGAAAAACTAATAGAATTCTTAAAGGATCTATTTGGCTATATTCAAAAACATGTTAGCAAAGCTGGCTCTTAACTAATTTCAAAGTAATTAACAGTTTTGTCAAAAGTATTGTTTGCATAATTATTTTTGTTAATTCCATGATCTAATTAAATAATTCGGTTTAGCTCTTGTAGTAGAAGATACTGTTAAAAAGAACCAATTTTTCATTGTATTCAGTTAATTTAATGAGTTAAGTTTTAATTGTAATTTCTATATATTTTACTTTGAACAATGTGTAGTTTCAGTACTTATTATTATGAGGATATATAAGGGATCTATTTTTGGTCCCGATAGAGTCAGTCCATGGCTGAGTTTCAGACGAGAAACTTGCATTGGTTAGATCAACAACAACGCATCCGTGAAATAAGTGTAACATAATTAGGCCTTGTGTTAAAATAATGACAGTGTCTGCTCCATATGTACCTTGCTATTCTTCAAGAACTGCGAACTTTGTGGTTAGGTTTTTACTGCTCGTAGATGTTCAATAGTAAACTATTGTAGCAGTATGTGGAGGTTTGTCTCCAAACTATTAATAGGGCTTATGGAAAGTTAAAACAATAGTGCACTGGTCATATATAACTGTGTATCATTGGGAGGGTTGTGAACAGTGAAAGGAAACTACTGTGGGACACAACTTTGCACCTGTGGCTACATTATTTAAAGTAGTAGTTGTACTTACACACCCCATTTTTCAGCCCGTTATCACAACGCACTACATCGACACCAAGGACAACAAATGAAAACATAAAAGAAAGAAACCATCACAGGGTCCACAGAATCAGTGAGAGGGACATTTATGAGAAGAAGGGACAGATGTTAGGACATTTGTTAAGACATCGTAAAATAAATTCTGTCATATTAGAGGGAACTGAACAGGGTACAACCTGTAGGGAAAGACAGAGATTGGAATACATCCAACAAATAACTGAGGACATGAGTGCAACTTCTACTCTGAGAATAAAAGGTTGGCACAAGATAGGAATTTATTGTGAGATGGGGATAAAACACCTGAAATACTGAAATTAATGAAAAACAGTATTAGTATTGTTGAGATTTAAATTGTTCATAAATTTTTGTAATGTCAACATCTGGGAAATTACTTTTCCAACCCAATGATTTAGAAGGGAAAAGTATGTTTGTGATAGTATGCTGGTGGGAGGATCCAAACATACCTCTTCCAATTCAGCATTTCCATCCCTTGAACTGTTGTCATAGATATGTGCATACAACTACCTGTACTATTTGCAGCTACCTGTACTATTTGCAGCACTGAAATCAAAAATTCTGGAGGGTCTTCATCTGGTCCTGATATTTTGGCAAAAAATGACACCCATTGGTTTTTTTTCAGATTAATTATACTAAATTGTTATTTTCCCTTGTTATGACTGCTCTTGTAGATGAAGGAAATATTACTTCTGTAAATGAAGTGACTGGGTCAGTTTGGGTCATTTCAACGTAAATGTTTCGTCCACACAAAGTGTACAAATCTGTGGACTCGGTGAATTCATCTGGTTGCTGTAAGCTGTCTCATACATTTAATTCTGTTACAGTATCCCCAATTCCATCAATTCAGATTTAGCATGACTTTTTTTGAAAGTTTCATTCAGTATTTACACTACAATCTTTTAGGTGATAGCACAGACTCATGACATTCTTAAATTATTTTTCTACTGAGCCACAATTTTACTTCTCTTTTGAGTAAATTGACAAGTTTTATCGAAGAGACATAAACTGCAACTGTATCATCCCTTACACTGTCACTAATTGTAAAAAACCTTTTGAGCTATATTTGCAATGTAGGAAAGGATAAATTGCTACTTACCATAAAGATGACACGTTATGTTACAGACAGGCACAATTCCTCCTTCTTCATCCCTCAGTCTGACATACTTTAGTGAAAACTGTCATCTTCCCTGTAAACACCACTCTATCTTTTCCTACACTATTGATATTCCTACCTCTGGTTTCCATTGTTTGAGCTGAATTTGCTCATTTTCAAGAAAATTGACAACAATGGGATACACAGGAGGTTGATTATTTTCCAATTGAAAACCTGGCACAGCATTCTCGAGAACAAAAGAGAAATTACCTGTAAAATCAAGCAATGTAATCTAATCACTAGGCTAAAGGATTTGTTGTATACTTTTGAGACAATGGAGTTGATTTTTTGAAATATTGTCATGGATAGCTGGTCAGTTGGTCGGTTGGTTGGTTGGACCAAACAGCACACAAATTTTTGGTTCCATCTCTGTGACAAGATATAGTGGCTGTTTCTTAGTTTTAACTGATGTAATATCTGCCTGTATCCACTATTTGTACTCTGTAGTTTCTTCAGGCTCAATATTCTTGTGTAGATTGGAAGGTGTGATTCAAGTGCATTTCTTCCATGGCAGCTATCGTACTGATACAGCAGGCAAGCTTTTGTTTTAGTACTGAACAGCATCAACCCCATCAAAAATTTGTAGTCCGTGTCAATTATGCTACTATCAGTCACCAGTTTGACATGTTTATAAATTGTGCAAAGACACACTGAATGACAACCTAAGTAATCAGTAGTGGCACATGATTTTAGCCTGAGTTCACAGGATTTAGAAAAGCCACTTTTTTGGCCATCTAGTTTCAGTAATAAATGAATATGAATGTTGCTTTCAAATTTCTTTCTAGCAGTCTCTTTCGTTCTAACTTGAGAAAATTCTGACACGGAACTTTATTTGATAGCCACACACTATTACAGCTCACCATACTCACAACACTGCATTGCGTACAATGCCTATTTCAGTATGCATGTAGGATCATAAAATATTGAAATACTAAACTATTAAATTTTATATCAGGAATCAGAACACAGGAAAAGCATAGAATACAGATACACATTAGGCAAAGATACATTTTTGATTAACAACTGGTTGAACATCTTCAAAAAGGTATAAATGATAGACTCTATTTTATGTTGTGAAAGTGCTGGTACACACTGAAGTTTACAAAAGTCTACCAAGGATTTTTCATAAACTCAGATTTTCTAATCGGGATATTTCATAAACTAACATGTTTTTCAGCAAAAGTTATATGTATTTGGAAACAGAAAAATGGGGGCTACAAGACTATGACACCAGGTTTGTGAAAATGTTTCATTTTGGTATCTGAAAAGTCTAGAATAGTTGCAATAATAACAATTTGTTGAAGGATAGATTTTGAAATAAGTAGTTTTTTTGAAGTGATGGTGTGTTCTTTAGAAAAAGAGAAAAGAGAGTTTTTGAATAAGGAATGCCAATCCTAAAACTTATAATTATTAGTAAGGTCAAAATTTAGCAGTGGTTGTCAAAGATCGAAGGGAGGCAATGGCATACCATCTCCTATAGATCTCCTCTGAGATATTAAAACCAATCTTCAGACAGACGACAGCTTTAAATTTAAGTTTCTTCTTCAGAAAGGAAAGAGGAATTGGTTGGGAGAGGTTGGATGTGAAGGAGACCTGCTTCATCCTCATGACAGATGGTTGCTGCTTAGTGCCATGTTGAACTGTTAAATATATTTCCCAAATCTTCTACAAATGCTAAATTCAAACTACCACTTTTATAAATGATATCATCAAAGTGTCCCAATACTCTGTGAAATATTTGATGAAATATCTTCTACAAAATTTATTTTAGAGTGCAATACTGATCTCAGCTTGAATCATGAGTGATCTGTCCGCCCTATCAAAACTACCTGAAACACTTCCTCTTCACTTCCTGAAGATGGAACCAGTTGTTCTGAAAACTAGGAGTTCCACAATCTATGTCTGTTTTTTATTGTTGACAGTATTGGGTGCCGTGCACCCTGAAGGGAAATACTTGCCAGTTTTTCCTGTTGAGAAAAATATACCAAGATGTATTATAACTGTTTTGTTTGTGTCTGAGGGTAACCACAGGATGACACCAAAGCCCATTTACATTTGAATTCACTTGAATAGGTAGGTAGAGAGGTAAAAATTGACACTTTGTAATGATACAGGGTGTTACTGAAAAAAGTGCAGAGAATGACCAACAAATGGCACTTCATATGATAAAAAGCAATAATTAGCATAAGAATTGATTTTTATCAAAGTCAGTGTTCTCTATAACAAAAGCTAAACATGTTGGCAGTAATTAATCAACAATACCTGTAGTCAAGGGACAATGTGAACAGGACTGTACAGCGTATCAGTACGTATGGTAGGAAACTGCCATTGGATTTTGTCTTTTAGCAACCCCATTGAGGTGAGATGATCACGGTAGACTTTAAGTAAAACCATGATCAACAATCACACGGACTGAGGTCTGGTGACCTGGGAGGCCAACCATGATGAAGTGGCAGCTCACCATGTGATTCTCACCAAACAGTGTGCACAAGAGAGTTAACATGTGTAGCAAAATGGGGTGAAGCATCATCCTGCACAAAAGTCACATCTTCCAGGAGGTGTTTGTCAGCCAGGCTAGGGATGATGCAAATCTTTACATATTCACAGTGAATGTACATATGTATCACTATGGAGAATGAACCAAGAGAACTTGTAATCAAGACAATGAAAAATCCAGAATGAAATAAAGAAAATGTTGTGAAAAGGACAGATTGCTACTCACCATATAGCAGAGATGCTGCATTGCAAATAGGCAGGACAAAAAGACTGTCAAAAAGGTTTTCATTGGAATTGGACAACATACACAAATACCCTCTTATGCAAACAGAACTCACACACATATGACCACAGTCTCTGGCTGCTGAGGCAGGCAAGCCTGAGAAAGGACTGGAGTGAGACTGACAGTCCTGTAAAAAGCTTATCCTATCCCATCAGAGGCCAGGCCCCCTATGAAAGAAGCCATGTCACACAACAGCTGTTCTGCAATCAGCTTTTAAATTTACATGACTGACAATCAGCTGTCCACCAGGATAAATGGCTACCACCAAACTTTTATCATGAGCAAAGTGGATCAATCTGTGCCACAATGTGCAGCTGAACCTAACATACTTGATTCCAATGGTTGCTTCACAACCTGGGCCATCTGGATCCTCACCTCCACCACCAGCTTTTCTGAGCTGTGCAGAAGGGAGTTATCCTTACGACACATTCTCCATTCCCAGAATCATCCCAGTCTCAACCTATGGTGACCTACCATCCTGACACCCTTCACGTGACAGTTTCCACCCCTTCTGCACTATCACCTCCATCCAGTTCACATCCCCTCACTCTTATTGTGCACTGATCTGCACCCAATGATCTTTCTCCCTTCTCTGCCCCTCTTCTTTTCCACTCCCTGGCTCTCCCTCCGCCCCCCCCCCCCACCCTTTCTACCCCACGGCCTCTCAATGCTGTGCCTTGTGGCCTTGTGCTGCTACCACCTAGTCCCTGCATGCTCTGCCAGGCAGTGGCAGTGCCATCTTCTCTCCCCTCACTTGTACTCTTCTATCCCTCCACCTTCCCTGCCCCACTCTGGATTACTGCTTCCATTTGATGCAACACAGTTGCAATATGCACAGTAGGTGGAGATAGCAGTTATGTGTGCATGAGATATGCTGGCTTGTATGAACATTGTTGATATTCCAACCCTGACTTTCAATTACGTGTTTTTTTGTCACTGTTCTATTGCTGCTGATTTTAGGGATTTTTTTGTATTCTTATCAATGACTATCATGAGCATTTGTTTACAAATTAATCGAATTCTCACTTTGAATATTGTTTTTCCTTTTTAAATTTGTCATTATGTATTTATCATTGGGCTCATCAAACCTGTGAATCATAATGTGGAATATCTTTCTACATTAATACCTAAAGTTTTATACAGATTACAGTATGGCAGAAGTTTATTACACAACTGTGACGAGTTGCTGCATTAACAGTTTTATGGGCTGTCATCACGAGAAAGAGAACAAGAGAAGGAAGGATAATCAGAGATCAGAGACTACAACACGGGAAAAGTAGCTGCTGCAATCGCTTGGGACCCCATGCTCACCATGCACATAATCACGAAAAAGTCGTGAGCCCCCTGAGTGGAAGGCTCTATTTTGCGCTGTGTTAATAAACACACTGAAGAGACAGAGAAACTGTTACATCTGCCTAATATTGTGTAGGACCCCCACGAGTACGCAGAAGTACTGCAACACTACATTGCATGGAGTCTTAAGTAGTGCTGAAGAGGAATGACACCCTCAATCCGTCAGTGCTGTCTGTAAATCCATAAGAGTACGAGGGGGTGGAGGGAGATATCTTCTGAACAGCAGGTTGCAAGGCATTCCAGATATGCTCAATAAACTGGTGAGTTTAGTGGCTAGCGTAAGTGTTTAAACTCAAAAGAGTGTTCCTGGAGCCACTATGTGGGAATTCTGGTCGTGTAGGGTGTCGTATTGTCCTGCTGGAATTGCCCAAGTCCGTCAAAATGCACAGTGGACATGAATGGAAGTAGGTGATCAGACAGGATGTTTACGTACATGTCACCTGTCAGAGTCGTATCTAGAGGTATATCATTCCAACTGCACATGCCATACACCATTATAGAGCCTCCATCAGCTTGAACAGTCCCCTGCTGACATGCAGGGTCCATGGATTCATGAGGTCTTCTCCATACCCATACACATCCATCTGCTCGACACAACTTGAAACGAGATTCGCCCAAACAGGCAGCACGTTTCCAGTCCAATGTCGGCGTTGATGGGCCTGGCCGAGGCGAAAAGCTTTGTGTCGTGCAGACACCAAGGGTACACGACTGGGCTTCTGTTCTGAAAGCCCATACCGATGATGTTTCGTTGAATGGTTCACACGCTGACACTTGATGGCGTAGCATTGAAATCTGCAGCAATTTGTGGAAGGGTTGCACTTCTGTCACATTGAAAGATTCTCTTCAGTCATCGGTCGCGTTCTTGCAGGATCTTTTTTCGGCTGCAGTGACGTCGGAGACTTGATGTTTTAGCAAATGCCTGATATTCACGGTGCATTTGTGAAATTGTCATACGGGAAAATCCCCACTTCATTGCTACCTCGGTAATGCTGTGTCCCACTGCTCGTGCGCCGATTATAACACCACGTTCAAACTCACTTAAATCTTGATAACCTGCTATTGTAGCAGCAGTAAACGCTCTAACAATTGTGCCAGGCATTTGTTGTCTTGTATAGGCATTGTCCGCTGCAGTACCGTCTTCTGCTTGCTTACATATCTCTGTATTTGAATACGCATGCCTATACCAGTTTCTTTGGCACTTCAGTGTATTACAAGTTCTACATATTTAAGTGCTGTGCTATATACTAAAGCTATCTTGAGGATATTGCTAATTCTTCAGTTATTGGGTTTTATGTTTAGCAAATTTCTTCATATTTTTAAAATTAGTTACGTAATGCGTGAATGGATAATCAATATTATGCTAGTTACGCACCATCTTGTATTTTGAAACTGTAGGTCCCTTTACCATAGACACTGTGACGTTTGCAAGTGAACTGAGTTTCTTTAAAATTTCACCAATTTTTCCTACCTCAAAATGGAAATTTATGTTAGTTGCCAATAGCTACTATTTCAAAATTTTTTAACTTGTAACTTGTTTTTGACGGTATTTCATATTAATCTGATTTTACTTAGGTTACTGATTACACGGAACAACAAGTTCGAAGTGAAAGTGTGTAAATTGCATGATTTTGAGTTACTTACGTTTATTTCAATATAATATGTTACAAAATCATCATCTTTATAAATATTTAGCTCTAGTTTTCTTTTTTAAAAAGTAATCTACTTTCTTGCATGAATAACCCGCTAACTAAATATGCATTAATGTTCCAAAATTCAGTATAACAAATTTTAAGTGAATAATTACCTGAATTATGTTATGTGTTATGATTGATAAACTTCAGTTCCATTCTGGAAGTACAAAAGTTAAATATTAAGAAAAAATGAAGATAATATTACATAAATGAAAATACTTTATAAGTCTACTTTTTACCAGAACTATGTAAAGCACAAAAGAAAATACATAAATTAACTGGTCACAAATGTATGTAAAGGATTACAAATGTTAACTGGCCATATGTACAGTATATACAATAACATATTTTGCTCAGAGATAAATTCAGAAGATCACTGTTTTCGCTTGGCTTGACGTATACACATATACTTGGGAACATGCCTTAGGTCAGTCCAGAAGTAATCTGCTGAAATAGTAGGCCATAACTTTCTGGCACACTTCTTCTCAAATGTGGCAATATCTTGATGAAATCGCTCTCCATGTTCATCACTTACTGCACCACAATCTTTAGGGAAGAAGTCAAGATGACTATGTAAGAAATTGATTTTCAATTAGATGTTGCAACCAAGTTTTTCATAAGATGACAATGTGTTATCTACAGTCTCCTTGTAATTTATTGCTCTTGTGTTCCCTAGGAACTGTAAACAGACTGTCTTAAAACATTTCCATGCATCCTTCTCATTACCTTGTGTGATTCCATCAAAAGTATGGTTTCCAAAATGCTGTCGAATCTGTGGACCTACAAAAATGCCTTCCTTTACTTTGGCATCACTTAAGTAGGCCCAAGGGAAATTTTTGCCTTAAGTACTCAAACGCATCATCATCTTTGTTCATTGCCTTAACAAAGTTTCTCATGAGACCCAACTCCATGTGCAAGGTAGGGAGCAGAATCTTTTTAGGGTCTACTGAAGTTTCACTCTTAATGTTCGTTATACTTGGTTGAAGAGATTTTCTGGTGGGCCATTCATGTTAACTGTAATGAGATGTATGAGCTCAGCTATCCCATTCACAGAGAAAGCAGCAATATTTGGTATACCCTAACCGCGTACCTAATAGCAGTGAAACCACTTTCAAGTCACCACAAATATGCCATTGACAGTCATTATACTCGATGGCTTCTAGTAAAATTTTCGTGTTTTGGTATGACTCTTTCATATGCACACTATGCCCAACTGGAATAGAAGGAAGTTCATTACCAATATGTAAAAGCACTACTTTTAAGCTCAACTTTGACAAATCAATAAAGAGTCTCCACTCATCAGGGTTGTAATTAATTCTGGGAGTCTTCGTTAGACCATTTATGTCTACACATGCCACAAGACTATCTTGCATGTTTAAAAAAAAAAGAGTGAATTGTTGCTCTTTTCTGTGTTAAAACGAAACATTTAGATTGTATTCCAGAAAACTGCGCTGCTGCTATCTTGATGCTAAAATCCCAGCCTTAGCTTTAGAAAGCTCCAAATCTCTAATGAGATCACTTAACTCTATTTGAAACAATTTTTGTGGATCATTGGTTGATGATATATTTGGAAGAAACTTTAGATCTCGTGATACACATGGTTCAGGACATTCAGAATCCCCATCAGATGTAATCTCGTACTCGGTCGATGGTTCAAGTATTGGCAATCCTTCCCCATGTAGAACTGGACATATGGCAGATGGAATGTTAGGGTAGATCACTGTCCGCTTCTTCTTCTTAGATATTCCCTTTTGGATAGGAGGAACCATACAAAAGTAGCAGTCACTGACATGGTTAGTTGGCTCATGCCACATCATGGGCACTGTAAAGGGCATTGAACGTCCTTTCCCATGCATCCAACTCTTGAGGTTGCTGACACAAGTGTTGCAGATCACATATGGATCCCAGGGTTTATCCTGATCACCTATTTTGCACCAAAAATAACTACTGTAAGTTTTTTTATAATCAATATGGTTATTTGCTATTTTTGTGAAGCAAATGTCACTTTTCCACACACACATAGCAAAATGTGTCGGCACTGTTGACACAAACTCGTGGCATTTTTGCTCACTTCTGTAGCAATCTTGAACAACTGGTAGTTAATCTGGAAATAAATGTGCAAAAATTATTACATACATTAATAAAGTAACTGAAATTGAAGAGGGAGACACAAAGATCACTAAAGTTGGTATCAAAACGTTTATATCCAAAATATTACACACAAGTAAGACCAGAGACAATAATATAATCCAATGTTACTAGTTATTATGAGTTTGACAAACCATTATAATATTTGATTTTAAACTTCACATAAAAATCCATATATAATTGTCTCACCATAATAAAAAATGTGAAATGAAAGCTAGAGCTAATTTTAAATTGTCTTTGTAATATTCGTGATCAGCACATTAGAACTGATAGGAATTGCCTGTTTTCATTCGATTTACATTTTCATTGTTGCACAGTGTTACTGATATGTGGGAAATAATAATCTAATACATAGACTATTAAATACAGTATTACCAATATCTTCTCGATCGAACACTTTTAAATTTAAATAGAATCTCCGTTCCTAGGTATATGATCGCATTGAACTTTGGAAAAGTTTTTCATATTTAGAAAAATATCAGTTTTCTGCAGTAAGTTAAACTTCTATTACAGGCTTGCTAGATGCGGTAGCCCCAAAAGTGTTCCAAGAGATTCCAAGAGACAGTACTTGCCCCTACTATTAATATTGTCTGCCGGGTTATTAACATACAGTAGAAACGAAAAGGGTTCCAACACACTACCATGCGCCATGTATGAAGTTATTTCTTCATTCTGTCGAATACTTTCCGTCCATGATAAAGTGCTGCTTCCTCCTTGCAAGGCAATCCCCAACCCAGTCACTAATTTCGCTTGATACCGTGAATAATCGTTCTTTCGTTAATAGACGTAGTTGTGACACAGAGCAAATGCCTCTTGGAAGTCAAGAAATACTGTATCTATCTGACATCCTTGCTCTATGGCATTTAGGAAGTCTTGTGACAAAAGAGCAAGTTGGGTATCGCATGTTCGACGTTATCGGAATCCATTCTGACTCGGTTGGAGTGTGTGTGTGAATTCCTAAGGGACCAAACTGCTGAAGTCATCGGTCCCTAGACTTATACACTACTTAAACTAACTTAAAGCTAAGGACAACACACACACCTATGCCCTAGGGAGGATCAGTTGGAGAGGTCATACTGTTCGAGTACGTCGTTATGTTTCAGCTCAGAATAGGATTCTACGACAGCTTTATATCAATGATGGTAAACGATACCCTTCTCATAGACGAGCTGTAAAGGAACAGTAATACTTGAGAACGAAATTTAATAATATTAAATTTTTTTCCGTAGATGTTTTCGATTTGTTGTGATCAGTCGATAAATTTCGATTCATATCTATATGTACATGGAAATCAGATATCAGAAATTAAGAAACTAACGAGATTGTGAATATGTGTTAGTTAATATGGAGAAAGAGCTGTAATAATTATTTTTGTAAATGTAATTTATTGGACAGCTTCCAGGGTTTGCGAAATAACTAAAGTCACGACAACGAGAGCAGTGAGTTGTGATTGGCTGAATAGCTGGGACTCACAATGTTGTCACGCTCATTTGCAAGGACGGAGGAAGAAAGTGGGGTTTTTTACTGGGCGGTCGCACTGTCTGTGACTAATGAAGCTTAAGTTTATTTTGATGTAAAAGCACGTCTTAACAACTAGAAGTAGTGTGGCATTAATGTGCACTCCACTAAGTCATCTCTGAAATCTGTAAAGTGCATAGGCAAGAATATCCGAACTAGTGACGTTGCAGAATCTTGGAGCTATGGCCGCCAAAGTAACAATGGCACTAAATGGCGGCACACTGGTCGACGAGTAATTAATGTATCAGTTTGGTTTGTCCACCGTTCACCTAAATGGCGCCCACAACGAACGTCACAACACGACGTTAATTTTCTTAAAGACTAGAACAGTACGGCAGCTTACTGCAATTTCCTGTTACGTAGCATTTGGTGAATTATATGCAAAAAATTCTTAAAGACGATGTTAATTTCAATCTAAACCATTTCACACTCCCATTTCCAAGACAGTTTCGGAACTACTAGAAATGCTTTTCCCTAAATCATGGTGTTTGATAATCTAGAAGACTGGAAAGCAACTAAATAAAGACTGCTGAAGTAATTTTGATCATTCTCACAGAGAGAACAGAAGTTTTCAATTGAGTTGGTTTGTCGCTTTCTGATTCCCTTTTTTTTGACGTAAATATTTTATTGTTCTAACTTCAAAGTTTTACTGAAAGCTAAATTCTTGCTAAGGAAAATTCTTCTCCATAAACTGATACATAAAATTAAAGATGGCCACTTCAATGCATGTGAATGAATCAGCTAGCTTCCATACTTAAGAATGTAATTAACAACTACTGAAATTATAATCCAGAATTCAGTTCGAAGCTACAGCAAAGTAAATTAGTTCCATCAGAGCTTGACAGCCATGAAGAAAACAGGAGAAAACTTAGTTGGTATTTATTACAGAAGGTGAGTCACAAACTATTCGTCCCTGAGATGGCATCTTCGACTATGGACTGGCCGATGTAATCACGATATGAAGGGCTTATTTCAGTAGTGGTACAACTCCATTTTTGTTCATATTGAGATACCGAGTCTTGAAGTTAAATGAGCGCTGAAAAATCTGCAGTCGAGATACCAGAAATATTCAAGCATATGGCTTCTTGCTAGAGATGAATCTTTCTTTCTGTTTGTTTGGCTCATTAATTTCAGAAGCATTATAGACAGAAAAGTGGAGGTAATGGACTTGTACCACTATTGAAATAAGCCCTTCATATCAAAACGATGTTGAAGATAGGCAATGTTAACATGCTTTACATGCCACAGTAAGTATAGTTGAGGATCGAAACCCTGCATCCACCAGTTGCTTGGGAATAAGTAGTAGATCACCTTCATTTTGCTTGAAACAATGCGAGCAAGGCACACACGTTTCAATCTAAACACGGCTTAGGTTGATATCGTTATTTGCTAGATATTACTGTGTCAGAATGCTGCTGAATGAAAACGGAGTTCTCGCTTGCAGTGGGGTCCGGCTTTACAGTTTCGGGGATATAGAGTTGACAAGGCCAAGGTCGTACAACGCCACAATTCGGGTTAACGATAGGAGAGACATAAAACAGTTTTCAGCGACTGGGGTGCAGAATGTGACTTGTCATCACGAAAAAAATAGAAACTCTAAACCGACCTGTCTATCAAAACGATATTAACTGAAACAATAAACAAAAATATAAGACCTCTTGGTCGACAATCAACAGTCATTGTAGAATTGTTAAGATTGTGATGCGATTTTTAAGCAATTTGTTACTAATTAAGAAACTCGGCTGGAGCTGATAGAGAAAGATGGTGAGAGCTCGGTTGAACTTGGCGACCATAACAGGATATTTCAGCTAATAGATCTCTTGTGAAACAAGTTATCCATAATTTGAGAAAGTCCAAAGATGCGAACTTGCAAAACGGAATAAATCAGTTCCAAAATATATGAAATTAGACTGTATTTACGTAACAGCAAGACAGGAAAGAGAGTGGTAAAACCGAAATTTTTATCTTGATAAAGAAGGAGCTACAAATTTCAATATCGAACGTAATAGTGACGCAATGGAAAGGAACGGTGTAGGCGCGAACACAGAAGGATCAGATCATGACAAACAAATGGCGTAGGTAGTTTAGATGAATCAGGGGTGGATGACAGTCCCCGTTGAGTCAAAATAAAAGCCCTAGTTGTCACTCTGTGTCTGCTGGAGGTGAAAACAAAACCAGTTACTCCAGATAAAGCAGATGTGGAAACTGATTCTTAACTTAACAACAAATAACCGAAGAATTAGATCAAAGTGTAGTCGAGGTGCAGCAACAGTTCAAGACCACTATCATGCGAATTCTAAAGAACATAAATATTAATATAACAAGCATGAACGGAAATGTGAATTCAGAGAATGGTAATTTTGGAGTACTGCATACACATTTCACTAATCAGTTAGAGAAGGACAGCAAGCAAATGAAGAAAAAATTAAACAAACCAAAGCAAACATCACAGAATTAGATGCTAGTTTATCTGAGAAGAGAAAAGCTAACCTAGTCAGTGTGAGTAAACAGAGCGAAAAAGTAACTGTGAAAGACTTTTACCGAAAATTATTAGTGATAGAGAAAGGATTAATTTAGTAATAGATGCCCTAGCAGGCAACGCAGAAACACGAGGATTGAACATAAATATAGACAACTTAACATTTGCTGAGGTTAAGGACAAGTTTTTGGAAGAATATTGGTCTTTCCCCCCCCCCCCCCCAAAAAAAAAGACAGTTTCTGACCCGAATTTGTCGTCGTCACAATGCCTGACAATTATGGAAGGAATTCCATGAAGGAATTTTCGAAAGATAGTTTCCAAAGGTCAGATACCTAAAAGAGAGAAAGTCTGAATCAGAAAAAGTATGGGAACTCTGGAAAAAGCTTCCAGATGACTCAGAATGTTATGTTGGGAGTAACTGCAAAACATTCGACGAGTTTCTGGAAAGGGTAGAGAATGAGAATCGTTGGCACGAAACTAGCGAACAACGAAATTTCGGGCAAGTGGATGTCTCTGACAGAGGTGGAGGAAATGGGCCACGAGTTAATATGATGAGAGGACGCAGTAGGGGCAACTGTGCTAGCTGTGGGTGAGGTAATGTTAAAAACAACAGAGTGCACAATGATGAGGAAAACTAGTTTCTGCACAGATGTGGATAAAAGTGTGAATAAAAGTAATTGGCCTTTAAGCAATAAATCACATATGTATTTTCGAGATTAGGTGGGAGTAGGATGGAAGTATTGCTAGAAATGCCAGTTGTCGTTTCATACAATGATTGCCGACAAATGGACGAGGTTGAAGACGAGAAGGTATTTGTGAAGAGACTCTGTGAAATGTATGTTGTGTTTCAGAAATGGGAAAATGAAGAAAATGACCTAACACATAAGGGAAGTGGGGAGAAAAAGGAGCATAATACAAAGATGCTTGCCAAAGAAGATGTAGATGAAATAATCCCACTCGAAGATCATTTGTAGAAACTTGATCCAGTTAAAACAGTAACTTTTGAAGGAGACAAACAATACAAGAATAATGAAACGGACAACAGCAAAAGCGATTCAGAGCGTAGTGAAAGTTGAAGAGATTAGGTATCAGGGAATGGAGTAACAACTTTGCCCCTAAATGTATATGTAAATATTAATGTGACCTAGGAAGATATAACTACCACTTGGGTAGGTAATGATGATGTGATTTACGATTCTGATAGTTTTGGAACAGATTAGAGTGAATTTGAGAAAGAAGCATTCAAATTCACAGAAAATCTTGTGTTATCTTGTCGGAATGTGGAGAAGCAGGCCAACTACAATGAGAACGCAACAGATTCTAGTAAGAACGAAGGGGAAAGGTGTGTAGTACAAGATGAGTTTACTAAAGTTACCGCCGCTCATGAAGACCCAGCAGCAATACAATCTACAGTTGATGAACGAGAAGGTTGGGGAAAAGATAATTTTCATCCGAGAAAATAGGCAGTGAAAGATGTAAGGAAAGGAGGAGGAAGAAACCTCCAGATGAAAATCAAACAGTGAAAGCTGGACTTTATCAGTAGAAAAGGATTTGTCAAGGAAAAGATGAGCAAGCAGGCAGAAGCTAGAATTCTACATGTAAGTTCAAGGTCATGTATAACAGTCCATTTGTAATTGCTAACAGTCCAAATGGCAATTCATTTTACTTACAGATTCCGATCTATGGGGAACCATTAGGAGTAAGGAACATTACAGATTTAAGAAAGTATGAACCAAGAGTTACTGATATGCTTAAAATAAAAAGAAAAACTGAAGTGAGAAAGCACAAAAGAAGTAACGCAAGGTTAACACGGAACAGACTCTAAAGTATGTTTAAATTCGAAGAATTTCGTAATACAAAAATATGTTAATAAATACTATTGTAAATGTCAAGTTTATTAAGTGATTCTTGCAAGTTTCAGGTAATGTTATAATAAAAAGGACAGTTGAAACTATAAACTGATGAAAGAAAAATGGAAGACAGAAATGCATAAACAGACACAGAACTAACCAAAAAGGATTGTGCAAAAATTGTACGCAAAATTGAGTACTAAAAAGTAATGTAGTGCAAAGTAACGCGAGAATGGACTCGTTAAATAACCTAGAAGTAAAAAAGAATGTTGGAAAGAAAAAGAGTAAAAAAGGACGCTGAATGAGGCGTTACCATCATGAAAAATACTGATGTAACATTTTATATGTTTAAGGGTTTCTATAAATAGAAACGGATAAGAGGACAGAAACTTGCAATAATTAAGATTAAATTAAGCACTTATAGAAAGATTACTAATACCAGTGTAAATATTTGTATGAAAAATTTTTCTAACGAAAGTTTTTAAGCACGTGTCTTTGCAGATAAGCATTGAAGGAATTGTAATTTACAGTATGTGATCAAAAGTATCCGGACACCTGGTCGAAAATGACTTACAAGTTCGTGGCGCCCTCCTTTGGCAGTGCTGGAATTCAATATGGTGTTGGCCCACCCTTAGCCTTGATGACTGCTTCCACTCTCGCAGGCATACGTTCAATCAGGTGCTGGAAGGTTTCTTGGGGAATGGCAGCCCATTCTTCATGGAGTCATGCACTGAGGAGAGGTATCGATGTCGGTCAGTGAGGCCTGGCACGAAGTTGGCGTTTCAAAGCATCCCAAAGGTGTTCTATAGGATTCAAGTCAGGATTCTGTGCAGACCAGTACATTACAGGGATGTAATTGTCGTGTAACCACTCCGCCAAAGGCAATGCATTATGAGCAGGTGCTCAATCGTGTTGAAAGATGCAATCGGCATCCCCGAATTGCTATTCAACGGTGCGAAGAAAGAAGGTGCTTAAAACATCATTGTAGGCCTGTTCTGCGGTAGTGCCACGCAAAACAACAAGGGATGCAAGCCCCCTCCATAAAAAACACGACCACACCATATTACCACCGCCTCCGAATTTTCTGTTGGCTGTAATCACGCTAGCAGATGACGCTCACCGGGCATTCACCATACCCACACCCTGGCATCAGATCGCCGCATTGCGTACCGTGATTCGTCACTCCACACAACGTTTACTCATGTTCAATCGTCCACTGTTCAGTCGTCCAATGTTTACGCTCCTTATACCAAGTGAGGCGTCGTTTGGCATTTACCAGCGTGATGTATGGCTTACAAACTGCCGCTCGACCATGAAATCCAAGTTTTCTCACCTCCCGCGTAATTGTTATAGTATTTGCAGTGGATCCTGATGGAGTTTGGAATTTCTGTGTGATGGACTGGATAGATGTCTGCCTATTACATATTACGACCCTCTTCAATTGTCGGCGGTCTCTGTCAGTCAACCGACGAGGTCGGCCTGTACGCTTTTGTGCTGTACGTATCCCTTCACGTTTCCACTCCACTATCACTTTGGAAACAATGGACCTAGGGATGTTTCGGAGAGTGAAAATCTCGTGTACAGACCTATGACACAAGTGAAATCCAATCACCTGACCACGTTCGAAGGCCGTGAGTTCCGCGGAACGCCCCATTCTGCTCTCTAACGATGTCTAATGACTACTGATGTCGCTGATATGGAGTACCAGTCAGCGAATGGCAGCACAATGCACCTAATATGAAAAACGTATGCGTTTGGGGGTATCCGGATACTTTTGATCACATAGTGTATGTTGCTAGGTGAAGTAAAAGTGTAGTTTTTGTGATGTTACATTTTCTTGTGAGTGTGCTTTCGGGGATAACTCAGGAAAATGAGGAGCATGTGTAATGGAACAACTATACTCAACAACAAAATATAATAATGTTATTTCTTTTCCATAAATGTTTTCGGTATGTTATTATTGTTCAATAAATTTCGGTATATACCTGCATATAAATGGAAAGCAGATACCCTTGTAGCTTAGATAAGTAACGAGTTTCTGAATATGTATTAACTAATATGGAGAAAGAGTTGTTGCAATTACTTTTGTAAAAGCAATTTATTGCAGAACTCTTACGGTTTATAAAACAACTACTTCAAGTTAAAATGAGAATCGCACAAGTCGTGATTGGCTGAACATCTGGGACACGCAGTGGTATCGTGTGCAGTTGCAAAGGGGAAGAAAGACAGCAAGGCTTTGAACTGAGCAGTCGTGTTGTCTATGACTTGTGACGTATGCACTATAAAGTGGCGTGGCCTTAATGTGCATGCTATTAAGTCGTCTCTGAAATCTGTAAAGCACGAATACAAGAATTTCCTCGACAGTGACGATGCAAAGTTTTGGAGCTGTGGCCGCCGCGATAACAATGGATGTAAATGGCGTCATATTGGTCGGTGAGTAATCACTGTATCAGGGACATGAAGGAGCAGTGCAAACTTGGTTTGTCCACCGCTCATCTGAATGACACACGCAGCAACAAACCTCACAACAGGACAGGGCGAGACTCTCCAATTAATTTTGTTAAACACTGGAACTGTATGGGAGCTTAGTGCAATTTCATATTATTTGATATTTGGTGAACTATGTGTTAAATAGGGCACACACGGGTCAATCGAAATGCAGCTAAGTTGATATCATCATTTTATAGATATTAACAGCATCTGAGTGCCGCTGAATGAATGCGAAGTTCTTGCTTGCCCATGATCGTGCAACACCACAGTTCGGGCCAATGGTATGAGAGACAAAAAACGGTACAGCGACCAGGGTCACAGAAGTGGCATGTCATCACGAAAAAAACAAGAACTGTATACCGACCTGTTTAACAAAACGATATTAACTGAAACAATAAACAAAAATACAATATCTATTGATCGACAATCAACAGTCACTGTAGAAGTGTTAAGATAAGTGTTTGATGTGATTTTTACGCAGTTTGTCGGTAATTAAAAAGCGTGGACTGAGCTAAAAGTAAAAGATCGCGAGGGTTTGGTCGCAATGTGTGGCCTGTGCTTTTCTTGAATTAATGGGCAGAGTTCTTTTTACAGGCATCTATGACATGTAATGGTTAATAGGGTAGTAAACTTAGCCGCAAACTCTATGCAGGATGCGTCTGGAATCCCATCGGGCCCTGGAGCCTTGTTTACGTTTAACGACAGCAGCTGTTTCTCGACATCATTGATACCCAGTATCTATAACACTCATATCCGAAAGTGTACGAGGAGTAAAATGACGCAATGTATTACTTTCTTTTTTTAGTAAAGGAACATTTGGAGAGAATCCAGGCCTCTGAGTTTGCATTGCTATCCTCAGTTTCAGTTTTTTCTGTCTCCTATGAGTGTCTGGTCACTAATTTTGATGCTAGTGTCAGCTTCTATACATGACCAGCAATCTTCTGATTTTGTGAGGACTCTTTCGATAGGACTCTACTTCGGTAGCACTGAAGGTTTCACAAATTGCCCCCTTGAGAGAAAAACGCATTTCATTTAACATCTCTCTCTCTCGCTTTCTCTATGCTTTGTTTCACACCTATTATGCAGAAGTCGCTGTTTAGAAAGCAAAAGAGGTATAGTACATATTATCTCCTTCTTGCTAAAGATAACGGAAATGGTCCTACAACAGGCAACGACGAATAATAAAAAAATGTATACTGAGAACAGACTGCTTAAAGAAAAAAATGAAAGTAGTCGTAAATCAGAGGCTGCCGCAGATCAGATTACAAACAAATGCTTCCATTTCTTTAGCTTTCTCGATAACAACAATAACAATTCAGCGAGTCTAAACGTCCTGCTCCAAGTCCTTCAGCTAAACACCACTTCTGCAACTTGCAGACCTCGAACCTATCCCAGTAACACTACCAGGAAGTGTGAAACTGCAATTAACTAGTAATCCGAACCACGTGTCGTTCCTGGCGAATTCTCATATAATTGAGAGGTAACTGCTAGGTTGAAAGTAGACTGAGATATTCCGTGGTCTGACCGGGATTCGATTGCGCAACCTTTCAGTGTGAGGTACTCCTTTACAACTACACCACCAGTCGAGGAGGCGCCCAGAGTCTGTTTAACAAATTTAGGAGACAAAGAGGTAAGTGATACAGTTTGTCAGGAGTATTTAGTTATAGTAGTCCTATGAGAGTTTAAAAAATTACTTGTTTATACAAAAATTTCAATATAAATATATTTCGATTCTGATTTAGCTTTGTTCGTACATGAAGTTTAGTTGCCAAACAACTTGCCTTCCATGAGGTTCCTGGCTTGCAGACTGATTATGTCGACGTTTTGCCACTATATTTCTGCTCACAAACTTTAGGCCATCTTCAGGTGGGTTTCATACTGGAGATAGCTGGTGCACGTAGCTGACTTGGTACCGAATATTGGCGTGGAGGCGAATGCGCATAGGCTTAGCTGCTTGACAACTCTCAGTCGAGTTTAGCGCCCTTTGTCGAATATTGCTCCATCTGAGGCCCACAGGCACATGCTCAACAGGGATACTGCATGCGCGCTCCTCTAGATTTATGGGCCTACGGAGCTAAAATTCACTTGTCCAAACAATGAAAAAACTCTCAGTGCACGTTTGATTAGGTGTAGAATTTTGTTCAAAATGGTTCAAATGGCTTTAAGCACTATGGTACTTAACAGCCGAGGTCATCAGTCCCCTAGACTTAGAACTACTTAAACCTAACATAAACTTCTCTTTGCGTATTATTCTAGAAAACGCGAAAGGAACATAAAGTAGGGTTACGATCGTATTCTTACATACATTTTAGCGCAGTAAAACTTATAGAATCTCATTTCATTGCTCTGTTCCGTTCCAGCAAGTTAAGAAAAGCGTATCTCTTTGTTGTTTAACTCTTATTTTGCGAAATACAGCGTAGATTTTAAATTCCGGTACCTGGAAACTTTGTACATACGGTAGTAGCTTTGTTTACATAAAGTTGCGACTAGGCCTAATTTTTGTAAAATGTGTTTTTCTTCTTCTTTTCGGTAATCTAACTTATTGTCACTAAAGTAAGTTTGTTTACATACGATTGAGACTAGACCTAATCTTTCGTAAACGTGTTTTCTTGTTTTTCTGTAATTTAATTTGACTTATTCTCGCTAAAGTAAGATTTTTACCATTAGTGAAAAGTGCCTGACGTGCCGTAGAATTGTTTGCTCCGGGGTTTGGTGTGATGGATGCAGTAGGTGTTTTCCATTGGGGTGACTGCAGCGGCGTGGGAAATGGGGAAGTGGATCAGACTCATCAGTGGTTCTGTAGGATATTCAGTAGAGATAGGAAAATAGTGGAACAGGAGGGGAAAATTGCTGCCCTTCAGGCACAGTTAGAGCAGGCTAGGGAAGATCTGAACAGGTTAAGGAGGGAGAAGGGTAAAGAGAGGTGGGAAGTGGCAACAGGTAACAGGAGTAACAGACCTAGAACTTTGTCAGACACCTTTGTGGTGAGTGTGAACAATAAGTTTGACCTGTTGCTTCAGTTAGAAGCTGATGAGCCTCAGACAGAGGTAGTTGTAGAGAGGGCACAATAAACTTTCAGTAGAAAATTGAATAATAATGTAAGGAAGTCAGCAAAGAGAAAGAAAGTTTTGTTGTTAGGTAGTTCACATGCCAGATGTGTAGGCAAACTTTTGCAGGACCAGTTAGGATCAGAGTACTCGGTCACAAATTTTTTTAAACCAAGTGCTGGTCTGGGTCAGGTGACGGAGGATTTAGGTTTCTCTCTGTAAAGATTTTACCAAAGAAGGCACCGTGGTTATTCTCGGTGGGCCGGCAATAGTATTGACAGAGATCCTGGGTACAATATGGAGTATGACCTGGCAAAGATTGCATCAGCAACGAGACATACCAGTGTTGAGTTTGTGTCTGTTCTGAGACGCCATGACCGACCTCAATTAAACTCTTCTGTCGTGAGAGTTAATTTGGAGTTGTAACGGTTGCTTGGGTCGGGTGCGGGGTCACATATTGGTTTGGTTCCTTTTGATTCTCTCAGTAGTTGGGATTATACTAGACATGGCCTACACCTCAACAGGAAAGGGAAGGGTTAACTGGCTGGGCTAATAGCAGGAAATGTAAGGGGGGTGGGGGGAGGCACTGCCATGTGTGGTAATATACCAGTGGTCATAGGTGTTGGAGCAGCACCTTTTTTAGGATAGGCAGGACTGAACGAAGTGAAGTTCTGAGAGAAATAAAGATTGAAACAAACCTTCAGTTTGATAAAGAAATCAAATAGTATAATCCTGGCACATTGGATCAGTGAACACAGCTGTTGGTTAAAAATGTACAACAATCAGCAGAAATTTTATTTCCATCCGATTTCATCTCGGTAAATGTGAAATGCAAACCATCTTTAGTGCATCAAAATATTCGAGGGCTTAGAAGTAAAATTAATGAACTACTTATGTGCATTGATGAATTAGAGTCATTGAACCCAGTTGAATAATCTGTCTCTCTGAACATCATGTGACCACTGGTGTAGAATTTAAGTTAGCCTCCTACTTCTGTAGACAAAAGATGGAGAAAGGAGGAGTCGCCACATTTGTTAAAAACAGTTTTAAATTTAAGAATATTGACATTAAAAAATTTTGCTTAGAGCAGCACTTAGAAGCATGTGCAACAGAGATAGAATTTCATAATAGGTCCTTTATAATAGTAGCCATATACAGAGCACCTTCAGGAAATTTCAACCTGTTTATAAACGGTCTTGCAGATTTATTATCTCATCTAAAATTAAAAAACAAGGAACTATTGGCTGCTGGTGATTTTAATATAGATGTCCTGAAAAACACTGTCAGTGAACAGTTACTGAAATCAGTTACATTGTCTTTCAATTTAATTTATACTGTAAATTTCCCAACTAGGGTATACAAATGTTCTAAGACTGCTATTGATAATATATTTATAGACAATCCTAGACAACTAAGCCACATTACAAAACCAGTAGTAAATGCGCTATCTGACCATGACATGCAACACCTAACATTAAAGTTTGAAAACTGTCAGGGTAAAACATCTATCAGAACTGAGTACAGAAGGCCAATAAAACAATCAAATACTGAGAAATTTAGGAGATAGCTCAAAGAAATAAATTGGATGGATGTTTACAGCATCCAAGACACAAATGAAAAATACAAAACATTCATTAATAAAGTTAGCACCTTATTTGAAAATTGTTTTCCCCTGAAGGTAACTCAAATTAAGATACTGAAGAAAGTTATCCAGAAATCTAAACACCTGCATTATGATAAGAAGATAAATACAGCCAGCAATAAAATAAAAACGATATGGGATACAGTTAAGTCAGAGACAGGTAGGGCTAGAAATGAGGAGGAACAAATAGCTCTAAAAATAAATGAAACCCTGGTAACAAACGCATGTTGTGTTGTAAACCATTTAAACAAGTATTTTGTCTCTGTTACTGATAGCATGGGGTTGTCAGGTTCAGTAAATAATGCAATGGAATATCTGAGACCAGTGCACACAAGCAATCTCAGTAAAATGGAATTGACACTTACTTCACCCAAAGAAATAGTCCTTGAAATCAAAGCATTCTAGTGGTTATGATAACATATCAACAAAGTTAATAAAAGAGTGTTCATGTGAGCTTAGTCATATCTTA
The DNA here is from genome assembly GCF_021461385.2 of Schistocerca piceifrons. Classification (NCBI taxonomy): domain Eukaryota; kingdom Metazoa; phylum Arthropoda; class Insecta; order Orthoptera; family Acrididae; genus Schistocerca; species Schistocerca piceifrons. Next base: position 305,037,044 of record NC_060139.1, on the reverse strand, counting down.
AGTTATTTGTGTAATCAATCATTTGTCACAGGAATATTCCCGGACTGCCTTAAAAATGCTGAAGTTATATCTCTCCACAAGAAAGGCTTTTTCAAAAATCTTTGAAAAGGTTATGTTCAAGCGTCTACTTAAGCACCTTAGTGAAAGTAACATACTGTCAAAGTCACAGTTTGGGTTTCTTAAGGGTTCTGATATTGAGAATTCTATTTACACTGCTGCTGCTGGTTGAGAACCAGGAGTTTTCCGCAGAGCCGTGGATTATTATGGGACACGCAACAGTTAGAGCTGCAGCTTCCTCCGCTTGTTTACTTCTATCGTGCTCTCAATATTACCGGCTTAACGAAGTAGGAGCGCGTACACTGGTGCGGTCATTGCTGCACACCGCGTCTCCGGGAGCGCCCAACAAACACTCCTGCACTCTTTCATGACAAGCTGCTCTGCCTCCCCTCTGCTCCGAGCGCGACAGAGACTCTCCATATGCAAAGATAAGCAATGGCATAGCTAATGACGTTTCGTCGTTGCTGTCAATATGTTTAAATAAAGTTCCCTTGGCTATTACCCAGCAATTTACAATATTCGCATTATAATCACAATCAGTTAAAATGGTTCAAATGGCTCTGAGCACTATGGGACTTAACTTCTGAGGCCATCAGTCCCCTAGGCCCAGAACTACTTAAACCTAACTAACCTAAGGGACATCACACACATCCATGTCCGAGGCAGGATTCGAACCTGCGACCGTAGCGGTCGCGCGTTTCCAGACTGTATCGCCTAGAACCGCTCGGGAACTGTGGCCGGCTCACAATCAGTTATATACATTCACAGATAAATGCACTATTACACCGATCACACATTAAACATAGTTCCTGCAGTAAAGCTTACAGATTAAGAATTAGAAGTACAGTACAACTTATCAACGGACATTAAATGGCGAAAAATTTTGGATGTTGCAGAAGGCATTTTATCTGCATTTTCAGTTTAGATTCGAGAGGGGGCTTGTTCAAAACAAGAATTTGAAAAAAAGGTAAGTTGAGGGAAGGTCGTGATGGAAAAGGGCTGTTATATCAGTTTCGAACTTATTGCCTATGCATGACAATGATTCCATTAGAGGAACCCTTGTGAAAAGTGAAACAACATGAAAACTTGCCAATAAGTCCGATCCATTGAGTCGCAGGGATAAAATCATACATTTCCAGCAACAATTAATTTTAAAATTTTGGCAACTGTTTTTAACTGCGCAAGCCCGCAGTTCGACAGGGGGCACCTCAGGTGGAGCAGTATTCGACAGAGAGCTTTAAACTCGAGGTCACGTAACGAAAACCTACGCCGTTGCACCAGCAGGTCAATTTTCGGTATAAAGTCGGCGACGTGCATCTCCAGTATAAAACTCACCTGCAGATGGCTGAATGGTTTTTAGCCGAAATATCATGGTAAGATCTCGACGTCTTCGGGCTGCAAGCTTGAAATTTGATGGAACACTCATTATGCCGGTAAAACTCCAAGAATGACGACTTGTCTTTCATTTACCAAGTAGTTAATGAACTCTTCTTTAACAATCATCAAATGGAAAATTCTAGCGATAGACCTTTGTAGCATATCTGAAACAGGCCTACTTGATGTTACTTCATCATGGATGATGCTATGTTCTCCTCATAGTGTAGAAAATCCCATGAATCGTAGGTCTGACCTCCAGTAGTCACTAAATAATTATTCAAAGCAACAGATGCTGTTACTGCTTAATCAATACGGTTTACTGTAGCAACATAAAAAATTCTGAAGGGTACTCCCAATATCCCTAAACGTTTCAATAATGTACCGAGTTCTGCGTAAACGGTTTTCTGTACTGTTTATGTTACTCTGCCTGAATGCCTTTAACATGTCAGCCCTCAAAGAGACATCACCGTTCTATATAAATATATAACACAGTTTTCGTCTCTCTAGGGAAGTTCAATAATTTGCTTTGGAGTCTCCTAAGAAATCCAGGGTTGTGAAAAACTCCCCAGTTCGATGTTTTGTCACTTGTGGCGAAATTCGGCATCTGCTACGGTAAGCAGGACCATACCGTGAGCATATTTGTAATCAAAATATAATTAACCACTTTCAGCTGGAGGAACTTTCTCTAAATATTCACGATCAATGCGGGCAACACTGTGTGGAACATTCCATTTCTTTTTCAAAATCACTCGCTATTGTGAATCAGTTATACTCTGTCACAGCTACCTGAAAAATGAATGATCATAACGCTACAAATTATATTAAAAATCGTATTTGAACGTTATGATAACAAGTACATAATTGTTAGATCTTACTATCGTTAAATCTTGCTTGTAGAATGAAAATGGAGAAGTATGAAGCATACGCCCTGTAGGAGAGTCGATGAACCGTCTCAGGCATGTGTAGACTGTGCATATACTTTTACATGAAAGTCTACTGAGCTATCTACGAAGAGAACACCATGCGGACTTTCTACGAGTAAACGAAGTGGTAGTTCTATTGATTTGGTGCTTGGTGCTACAGCAAGTCATTTCAAGAAACCCAAAAATATCGAAGACAGACATGATGTCTTGCGTAAATCTGCAGCTGTGACGATGAGGGACATCTAAAAACAGACTATTTGCGGAGAAATTCATTATTTTTATTTTATTGGGACAAATAATACTTCCACGCAGTATACATGATATCAGTGCGTGTGACTTCAATGGGTATTCTCGCATCCAGTATAGTTTTTACTGATTATGACCAAACCTCTGAAACTTAACTGCAGAGTGACTTGCGTGTTCATAATCTGCACATAAATTATAGAGCTGCATCTTTCTCTGCATACACAACTGTTCCACAAGTAAACAGTTTCATACAAACTTAACGTAAAAGAAACATTTCACTTACCTTCAAACAACCACTTTTCAGAAACTGTTACATAGTATGGATGTTTCAGCAATTATGATACTTAGTGCCTTCGGTGACAGTGCCGCCGGTATTTGAGATCTTCGTAACTCATTCCTGTCGCGAGACATCGCGATGTTGCTGTCCAGCTTTCGTGCGGTGTTGTAGCCTTCCTCGTGATTGTATCCTGCTTTTTAATCTAAGGTGTAATGAGTGACTGAAAGTTCAAATACGTTTCTGCATTCATCTATCTGCAACATCCACGTGATTAATTTTTGGCTACAGTGCGACGAGAGGAAATTATGCCTCTAACAGTTATAAACATTATGTATTCGACATATGAAAAAACAGTGAAAACTTATAAATATTAATTATTTATATAATATTCTATGATGTAATTAGACATATCGATGTGTATCATACAAAGACAATGATAATTGTAAATTCCTTTTATGATCTGCGTTTGTCTTCCTTTGTTTTTACCTTTTGTTGCTTGGCTTTTGTAGATTGCGGACGCATATCGAACTGAGGTCTGTTGATAAATTGTAATTTATTTGTTAATTATTACTTGAAAATAGAGTTCATTATTATTATAAACATGAGTGAATAATTATTTGTAACTTTAATTGCTCTCTCAGTAAGCATTATCTGTGTTAATTATTTCTTTCCGCTGCAAGGAGCGCAGCCATTGATGACAGCGATTTGTATCACGTTTTTTGTCTGTGTTTTCCTTAGAAACAAATCAAATGTTTGCTTGATGAAGTCTAAATAGTGCACAATACGAAAGTAGAGTTTCTGTAAAGTTTAATAAACATTTTAAATACTTATTTGCTCTAATAATAGAAAGTCTCTATCAATTGTCTGCCGCCATCGTAACAATTGTCTCAGCGGCAAATTCAAATTACGCAACTCTTCAGACATAAATGCCGAACATAATACAAATGTGTAAAAATAAATGTGGACTGGTGGTTCTGAACTCATTTTAATGAAAATAATTCGAATCAGATTGGTTCTTTAAAAACAGTGCTCATAGCACGATCCTTAAAACAAACTTTTCTAGCTGATGTATGGAGCCGAAAATAATTACGCACGAGTTGCGAAGAATATTGTTTCAGGTAACATTCGTCAGTGTTGTGCGCGGCTGATATTCGGTGGTTTTAATGATCATTTTGCTGAAGATAACTGCTTCCATCTTAATCAATAGTTGTAAGGAATCTGTTGTATGAACTGTGATTTAGTGACGCTTACACAACTTACAGACAACACTTTAACACGACGTTAACTTGGAGTTCTTTAGCAACTTGATCAAATCTTTAGCCGGGAGAAAAAATTATTTAGTAACTACTCAATGTAATAAAATAAGATTATAATTTTCATTTACAAATTAGTTAAATACCAAACCACTGAATAACACAGCGAACGCCACACTGGCGCCCAACGTGGGGCCACCAATGCACATTTGTTCATTTCATTAATTGAAATTGTGATCTATTACAGGTACAGAGTACCAAAACAAACTATTAATCATTGTTTATTTACTTGTTTCATGAGCATTGACATCTTCCTACCGAACTGCTGTACGAATCTGTATCTGCACTGGTGCCAGACACACGAGTAACTTCACATACGCTGTGCAGTCCACAACTGTCAATCAGTACACGTAGGAACAGATGTGCATGTTCGCAAAATTTACAGCAGCACTCTATCAACATTCCCTGCGTGTGCAATTCTAAAATTGAATATTTTTTTTTTTTTTTTTTTTGTGATATGTTACATTACAGCATCACCGGTCTATTGCGGTCTAACTGTGTTGGTGAGGCAGTAAATTTCCACAGGGCAGTGACTGCATCACTGCAATTCACTTTGGGGGTGTGGCGGTGGGGCTTGTGGTCCCGTACCACCCTCTGACGGTGACAGTACTGCATGAGTCGGGCGGAAGAATTTAGCCTAACATGGGCGGGTATGATTGGAGAGTATTGGGCGCAGAATGGGGGCTGGTCCCGCCAAGGGATGCGTCCGTGGTGGGCGTGCCGGGCCTATCGTTGGCCATGGTCGGAATCCGTTTCCCCTAGGATGGTTGGGGGGGGGGCCGGATGTCGATGCCAGCGGCGTGGGGGCTTCCTCGTGGAGAGTGACAATTGTCGAAGAGTGGCGGGGCGTGCAGGCTCCACCTGAGCAATTTTTTTTTTTTTTTAATGGACTTGTAGTCCGGGGTGATATGTTACAATACAGCGTCACCGGTCTATTGCGGTCTAACTGTGTTGGTGAGGCAGTAAATTTCCACAGGGCAGTGACTCCGTCACTGCAATTCGCTTTGGGGTTGTGGCGGTGGGACTTGTGGTCCCGTACCACCCTCTGACGGTGATAGTGCTACATGAGTCAGGCAAAATTTTGCCTGACATGGGCGGGTGGGGGTGTGGCGGTGAGACTTGTAGTCCCGTGCGCCAGGGCAGGGGGAGTGGGGTGACCTGAGCACCAGTACCTCCAGCTATAAGTAGTAATAATTTAATATTCTGGCTGCGAGAATAATATTTTTGAGTGTTATTTGTGTATATGTGTTAGTTATAAGATCATTTTGTGTCAATTGGTGCTTGTCAGTGATTTATATACTTGTTGTGCTATATTGGTGATGGACTGGTTAAACAAATGAAAAATAAACGAAATGAGCATACTGATGCAGAGATGACATCAGAGTCTCAGGTAGAACAATCTATCCATATTTCTGTCGAATTATTAGAAAAATTTAATTATGAATGATAATTTAGAAACTGATGTCCCGAGAGATAGTAAACCCGAGGAGTTGCCAAACAAACTGACACTCCTGCATTCAACCAGTTAGGAATTAATGACAATATTTCTTCTGGGCAAGGGGCAGAAGTTAGCAATGCTCAAGCTATGTCCATACAGGATATGCTAACAGCATTATTTGAAAAGTTTGCTATTAAAGAGCAGGAGCGTGGAAAACAACGCGAGCTTAAAGAGCTGGAGCGTGAAAGACAACGTCAGCAGGAAAAAGGAAAAAACGTAAACAGGAAAAGCTTATAGAAAAACAGCAACAGGAGCTCAGAGACCAAGAAAAGGAAAAGAAATTTATGGAAAAATATAAACAATATTTTTCTGGAAAGAGATAAAGAAATTGTCCGTAGGATAAATCAAGTGTTGGTCGATCATGATAATGCTATTACTACCCATTTTAAGCAGGAGATCGATGCAGTAAAAACCACTATTGAACCGTTAACAAACATTCCATTTCGGGTCAATAGTCTTCAAACTGAAGTAGATAGACTAGAGAACCAATTCAAAGCCTTGGCTACCGCTGTGGAAACAATGCAGGAGGACATTCCCTCGTAAATCCGAAAGCAAGTCCGAACAGAAGTAGCCAGGGTGCTGAGCTCTGAAAAATCAAAACTTTGAAAATCTGACAGTATGCAGTTATGACAACACTGGTACTGACAGGGAAAAGATCGCAGATAATCTGACGGCGAATTTTAATGCACCAGAAAGAAGACCAAATTTTGGTAATCAACCGATATTACCAGAGCAATATGTGACACCAAGGAACAATAATAGTGGAATAGAATGTACTTGTAATAAAGTAACCACACAACCTGCGAATGATAGCAATTCCATGCACTTAACTACTTTGATGCATGAAGAAAGCCTGATTAAGCATAGACAGTTTCATATATTTAACGAAGAAAGCAAGAAAAACATACATCCAGTAGTTTTCATTCGAAACTTCAAAAGTGTTCTTCCAAAATTGTGGTCGGAAGAACAGAAAATACAGTTTGTGGTTTCACATATCTCTGGTGATGCGTCGCTCTGGGCATTAAATGCAGCAGAAACTTGCAAGACTTTCCACGACTTTGAGAAGGCGTTCCTTGATCAATTCTGGTCAGCGTCTACTCAAGAGCGACTCCGTAAAATTATTTACAATGCAGAAATCTACAATCCGAAGTCAGCTTCCATAAGAAGGTACTTTGAAAAATATATTAACATGACCCGGTACTGGGATGAGCCAGTAACCACCAGAGACTTACTGCGAGTGTTAAGAGCTAGATTACCCATACACATTAGAGGAAAATTATTTAATGTTACAGACACCGATCTGAAAGAATTTCTGTCTGTAATTGATTCACTGGATCTAGTGCTAGAAGACGCCAGAAAAAATTCTTACGTGATCAGCAATAATAATAGTCCTAATAGAAAAAAATTCATCGAATGGAAATAATGTAAATAGGGGCGAAGGTAGTCCAAAGAAAAAGAAAAATAAAGCATATAGTAACGGAAAATACAATAATAATAATAGTAGTAGGAATCCCTACAACCATAATTTTGGTTATCCTAATAATAATAACAGTAATTATCAAAAGGCCGAAGAACACCAACAACCGAATGGTAATCAGAGGCCGTACCACAATAAAAACCCAAACAATAACAATAGCAACCAAAAGAGACGAAATGACAACAGGTCATACAGTCCATATAAAGACAAGCCTAAAAATATCCGGGGTGACAGTGAATATTGGCGACAGACAGGGCTAAGTCATTGACAGCCGCAGCAAAATTCTATCAATTCAGGTCAGCCAATAAATTATGTACGGCCTATACCTATACCAAGCAATCAATGTCCACCTTGGTGGGATCCAAGCAGGCCTCCTCCGACTGAAAACTCACAAAATGTTAGAATAGTGGAGGTACCTTCGGAAACAAAACAAAACACTCAGAACCCAACAAACTAATTTCGGTCCCTGTAGGCCTTCACCAGGTGACCGAGGCCAACAATGAAGGCAATAGGTCGACGGAACAAAAAATAAACATGATGCGGTATCAGGATGGCAACAGGATCGAAGATGAGCTGTATCAGGAACCTGCTGTCTCTGATAAGCCACAAAGGGAAAATATCCAAGCAAGTGTCACCGGAGCTGTAAATCGAGTGACAACTACTATTCTGCTTGACACAGGTGCTTATGTATCAGTTATGAACACGCAGTTTTTCAAGAAGGTATCGGAGATAAGAAGATTGCCGAATTTGCCGGTTGCAAATTGTAAGGTTATAGGGGCATTGGGAAAAAAGGCACAGAGTGTAAAATACCAGGGACAGGTGGAAGTTTCCTTGGGAAATGATCGCTTATAATGCACGTTCCTACCAATGGATAACTTGTCCATACCGGTGCTTCTGGGTCTTGACTTCCTTCGGGAAATGGAAGCTGTAATTGATCTCGCCCGTGGGACATGTTCACTTAAGTACCAACAGCGACCCATAATATAAATGCTGAATCGGGAGTTCGGTGCGAACCTTCCGCTGATGAGAAAAATGAATCATCTCGCCCGTGGGACATGTGCAGTTAAGTACCAACAGCAACCCATAACATTAATGCTGAATCGGGAGTTCGGTGCGAACCTCCCGCTGATGAGAAAAATGAATCTTTCACTCAGCAAACAGAAGTTGTTAGTGTTGGATCATAAGCACCCACAGATGTGTCACAAAAATCGAAATAACGATGCACCCAGCAATGTGAGTGACATCGTCACAACAATAGAAGAGAAAGTACAGGAGGCAACTTGCACTAATGCTTCAGAGGCTAAACAATTAACAGAATTATTATCCGGATACCTCGAAGTAGTCACTGAACGCCCTTGAATCATAAAAGATTACCAGTGTAATATGAAAGTATATCCGCACAAGACCTATTGCAGAACATCTTACTCGGTCCCCTGGACGAAGAAAAACGAAGTGAATATACAAAGGACCAATCAGAAGTGCAAGTGCACTACCCCATAACTGTAAATATAATGTTTATGGTAAAATAATTGGCAGTAATAATTTGATAATATTATGTATGTATTAGTTTATAAGCTTTTATGTCAAGTATTACACTGTAATGTTGTTGAATTATTTGAACAAGGAGTAGAGAATCCCCATAATAAATGTGTTTTTACTTTAAAAGGGATAAATAACTTGATAGACACTTGAGTGCTGTTGCATTAGATGTGAGGAATTTTACCTTTCTATCCGTAGGATGGAAATAATTAAAATACTTAAATAATATATTTGTTTGTGTGTAAGAATGGATATAACAAAAATATTTTCATAAGATTGAGTCATGTAGTCCCACACACGTAGCGAGCGTTGGTGGTGTGTGAGCTGTGTGACTGAAAAAAAAAAAATAAAATAAACTGCTTTCACCACTAGTGAAGCGAAATCTGAATGTGTACTGATTTACATACACGGTTTCATTACAAAGTCATTTAAAATGCTCTTATGAGCAACATTCCTGTTAGAGAAACCGAACATGGACATCTGTCCCAAAAACATGGTAAATAACAATCCCAATAGAAAAAATAAAAAATAGAAATATATTAATATATGTATCTGTAATAAAAATGGAAATGTGCTGTTATCTGGACAGTTCAGTAATGATCTCATGGTCAAGATAATGTAGCAGATTCTGAAAGTTTCATTGTGTCTCATGTTTATGTGACAGTGTAAAATTTTAAATTTTGTTATTCAGTAATGATAATATGAACTTATGTGCAAGTGTACAAGACCTCATTACTTGAAAAGTGTCATTTGCATATAGATTGTCTGTTAAGTACTGCGGAAAACTACTGACAGCAATCAGGACAGTGAAACGTGTTTCGCAGAAACTAGTGGACGCGTGAAGAACTGTGATTTACATTGTGAATAATGACGAACAGTGATAAAAACTGTGATCACGTAACCTTATGAACGCTCTTGGAGTGTCAAAGTTAGCAGCAACGTTATGAACGTTGAGTACTGTTGACTGTATTAATAATTAATTTAAACTGATGACCTTTAGTAGTTTGATATGAAGCGTCTCCGCGTGCCAAATTTAATGTGACAGACTGTACAGCCAGCCGCGCGGCAAAACAATAATGCAACGTTGGCTACCCAGTGCGTCGCGAAAATATTTACATTCTGCTTAAGTAAACGAAGCACACTACGGACACTTGTATGATTAACGGTGCAGTGTTCAAAATGTGCATATTGTGATAAACTTACATATGAATCACTACATTGTGTTGACCAGTGTCAAAATACAGAACATACTCCAAAAACCGACTAATCCCATCCGTGTGAATGCAAGTAAAATGGACACTAATAAACTTTTCCACAGGATGAGAATAGTAATTATCTTGTCACTGATGCTTATATTTTGACATTTCATGTACCCGTCTTAAACTGAGGGAGGTGGGAAAGGAGAAACAAGACCTGCTGCAGTGCGACTTCTAGTCAGCAGCAGATCCAAACCACGATGCAGCCGACGGCAACCGACGCCCCATCGACTCGGCCGGGGGCGGTCCAGCAGCAGCCACTACCTGTCTGCGGTCCAACGGCTCGACACGGGGGCGGTCTTACGACATCAGCAGCAAATTGTTATGACATTCGATAAATGAGTGACTTTGGAAATTTTATGATACCCCACCATGAGAAAACATTCATTATCTCAGATGCTTACAACAGAGTCATAAATTTGCATTTTACAGCATATTTTATTACATTCATGCCAAGCCTGACTGTTAAAAGTAGGTGTCTTTTATTTTCTTGAAGCCCCTAGGACGGTTTTATTCCCGGTTTTCCGAGACCAGTGAACCCAAATGGGGGGGGGGGGGGGGGATATGTTAATCCGGGAAATATCCGCAGCAATTTCCGAGATAATACAGTCACTGAAGTCATTTAAAGTACTCGATTCAACTATAATTTTATCATGTCTAAAACAACATTGAAACTAAACATTTGCATCTTGAGAGTAGGAAATCTACGTGGATTACGTGGACTGATAAAAAAAATACAATAGATAAACTAATTTTTTTCTCAGCCCAAGGGGCATTGTAACATCCACGTGATAAATTTTTGGCTACAGTGCGACGAGAGGAAATTATGCCTCTAACAGTTATAAACATTATGTATTCGACGTATGAAAAAACAGTGAAAACTTATAAATATTAATTATTTATGTAATATTCTATGATGTAATTAGACATATCGATGTGTATCATACAAAGACAATGATAATTGTAAATTCCTTTTATGATCTGCGTTTGTCTTCCTTTGTTTTTACCTTTTGTTGCTTGGCTTTTGTAGATTGCGGACGCATATCGAACTGAGGTCTGTTGATAAATTGTAATTTATTTGTTAATTATTACTTGAAAATAGAGTTCATTATTATTATAAACATGAGTGAATAATTATTTGTAACTTTAATTGCTCTCTCAGTAAGCATTATCTGTGTTAATTATTTCTTTCCGCTGCAAGGAGCGCAGCCATTGATGACAGCGATTTGTATCGCGTTTTTTGTCTGTGTTTTCCTTAGAAACAAATCAAATGTTTGCTTGATGAAGTCTAAATAGTGCACAATACGAAAGTAGAGTTTCTGTAAAGTTTAATAAACATTTTAAATACTTATTTGCTCTAATAATAGAAAGTCTCTATCAATTGTCTGCCGCCATCGTAACAATTGTCTCAGCGGCAAATTCAAATTACGCAACTCTGCAGACATAAATGCCGAACGTAATACAAATGTGTAAAAATAAATGTGGACTGGTGGTTCCGAACTCATTTTAATGAAAATAATTCGAATCAGTTTGGTTCTTTAAAAACAGTGCTCATAGCACGATCCTTATAACAAACTTTTCTAGCTGATGTATGGAACCGAAATTAATTACGCACGAGTTGCGAAGAATATTGTTTCAGGTAACATACGTCAGTGTTGTGCGCGGCTGATATTCGGTGGTTTTAATGATCATTTTGCTGAAGATAACTGCTTCCATCTTAATCAATAGTTGTAAGGAATCTGTTGTATGAACTGTGATTTAGTGACACTTACACAACTTACAGACAACACTTTAACACGACGTTAACTTGGAGTTCTTTAGCAACTTGGTCAAATCTTTAGCCGGGAGAAAAAATTATTTAGCAATTACTCAATGTAATAAAATAAGATTATAATTTTCATTTACAAATTAGTTAAATACCAAACCACTGAATAACACAGCGAACGCCACATATCCTTCAAGTATTATGCCAATGAGTGGATATGTCTTGAACTCACCGTTTGAGCTCGGCATATTATAGGTAGAAACTGATGAATGTAAAAGGATGCTTGAACTTCGTGGAGGCATCAGGGATTTATGCAGGCTTGCGCTAAACGCTTGATCATGCACGTTTGTCAAGCATGGAGTTACGTGTGTGGCCAACTTGAGGCTTTCGTGTTGAAAGATTAATTTTTTGTATTGAACACTATTCTTTTCCTTTCAGAAACTTACTTCCATACGATAAACCAAAGGGGAAATAATCACACAGACAGTTTGTACCTGAATGTATTTGGTGAAATATTTTACTAGAGTGTAATTTCTCAAGGAAGAAGCGGACACTTTTATAATCATAGTGAACGTTCATGCTCAACAAAATCTCTAGAAATGTATAAAATGAGAGATTTATATTGCTGAGAACAAATGATAAATGTTACTTCACTTTTCTTCTGCCCGTCTTCTTACTTTCCTGATGTCTGTACTTGTACTAACAACAGTGAGTGTAACCCTCCGTATTTGCTGGCTTAATAATTATTATATTAACAATACTTAGCCGTGTTCATAATTTAAAAGTGATTACTATCCGATCTCCTTCTCATACAAGTAACTTTTGTTGGGCTTTGGTTGTTTTTCAGCTGTCAAATAAGTTGGAGGTGGATTTTTCGAAACTGAACGACCGAACACTATTCACCTTCCCTCGTTAAATCTTTCTTTAACTGAAGCTAGAAGCCCCCGCCTGTCTGACAGATTTTTGTCGATCATATGTATTACCTTGCGTAACATTTTCCGTAGGAATTGTACGGATTTGATCGGACACCCGCCGTCGAACAATGACGCTAGTCAATCTGCTCACTGGCTTGATACAACAAATACGATGATCGGCCAATGCAGTTAAAAATTCAGTCAAAACTACAGAATTTATCAGTGTACTCCGCAGGACGGTGCCATTAAAAGAAAATTGTTCTTCATCATCATTGTGGCTTGTCTTCTTGTCGCGGCAATTAAACTACGTAAAATCATATATTTCATGAAATGCTATCTGATGTCGCTCTTTGAGAAACTTTTAATTAAATGTCTCACTGTGAGACAGAAGGCAATGCTACAGTATCCACTTCCTCGCCTGATTATATGGTTACAATTAGCCACACAACATTCAACAATATAACAGATTATTTTTTATCTTCTGGTAAACCTTGCAGGATGTAAGGTCGTGGTCCATGAAACTCTTCAGCTCCTAACGTTTCGTCCAGTGCTTCGCTGGACATCTTCAGAGGGGTGTTTCTCCTCCAGTGAGTTTCATGGACCACGACCTTACATCCCCCAAGGTTTGCCAGAAGATATGTCATCCGGTCGTGAAAGCCTTCAGATTATTTTTTAGTTTACATTTTTGTATGTCACCTACTATCTGCAAACAATGTTATTCACATTATTATTATTTTTGTTGTTGCAGTTAACTAATAGAATTTTGTAGAGCTTCAGTTAACCTTGAAGAGACAATAGCAAATAGAAAGCTTAGACTATGAACGTTGTTGAGGGAATTCGTATGACGGGGAGATACAGCAGCCGTGACATGGAAGCTATTACTCTTCCGAAAATGGTTAACACAGTACGTGACGCGGAGTATATAAACGTCTCGACAAATTGACTGGCCATTGAGATTCATCTCGCAGCTCCGAGTGGACCGCGGGAACAGTGTGTAGCAACCGCTCCAGCCGGAACGGGCCCTGTTTCACTCAGGTCTCAGTGGGGTTCGTGGCCTTTCCTGGAGAGTTTCCGTAAGCGTGAGTTGCCTACTCGCAGCAAAACATTACCGCTCCCGTGCGAACGATGTCCGTAATCATACACATAAGCAACCTCTTCGGTCACTGCAGTTGCTGCTAAAATGGCACTGGGGTATGTTGGATGGAGAACAGGAAAGAAAAATGAGTGTTGACAATGAAAGGTACACTTGCGGAACAAAGGTTTCACTCTGCAGTTGGGTGACTCTGTAACGAAATTTTGCGCCAGGTTAAAGCACCGAACTGGGCCTTGAGTTTCCTGGATGATGAAATTATCAACAAACATTTCAGATAGTAATGAACTGTTTATAATCTTTGTTATTATTTTTACTTCACACAACTCTGTTTACTTATAGTCATCGATTTCGCAGCGCTCAAGGTTTCACCGGGTTCACATGGGGACATGGACATACAGCCTACTCACTAAATATGTTATTTCATAATCACGCATCGTTGCCAAGTATGGCTCCGAGCTTCCTGCTCACTTCATCAGTGATTCTGATATTTTAGTTTCTTCCATTTTTGTTACGTACTCTTCCCATTTGTTCCTGTACTTCATTATTAGTTCATTCAAATTAAATATTTTAGGCAATATGGAGCCAGACACATCATTCAGTGTGTGTGATCCAGTTTGGGCCAAAATATTTGTCAATAACGGAGAAATAGGGCAAGTTAAAATACCTTTATCTTGAATAGTAACCTGAGTACGAAGACACAGAAACTTCATTATTTACATTACGTAATAAAGAGACATTTTGAAAACAGTAAAACAAATACATTCTTTAAACTTATTATTGTTACGTTTTCGTACATTAACGGAACTTCTTGCCATATCATGGAAATAATTTGTGAAATTCTAGACGGACTTGTGGTCTTATGTTTCATCAGTTCCCATATTACAAAATTTACAACATAAAAAGTAAATCTTCTTTAATAATTTGTGACGATCCAACGAGTATTTCTTTACATTTGTCGTCACAAAGTGAAGGATTGGCACCCAGTATAATTATAGTTGTTAAGAAAATTGTAGTTGACCAAATATTTATGTTTTAGTGCATACTGCTCAATATACGAAATCACGGGAATACAGCCTTATAGACTAGGCCTCCCCTGCTCATATTTCGTCGGAGAATGTCCTGCCGCAAGAAGCTAGCAGCAGGACGATTCTCCGCAGAAATATCCGCGGGGGACACTCAGTCTATACGACTCCTTTCCCGTAATTTTATAGAACATGCTAGTTAATTATTTGTAAAATATAGTGGACAAAGAGAGAGACAGTCTGTGTTGCTTTGTATTTTTATCAGGATTTCTGGTTTCGATCGGGTAGGCTGATCCTAGTAACCAAACAAAGTGACTAAGGCGGAGTCTGTCTTTCTTCATTAAATGGAAAACGGTCAGGGTGCCCTCAGAAGTAACGTCACCAATTATGGAATTGGTAAAATAAACGTGTTTTGCATGTTGTAAAAAGTAAAACAGGGATAATGGCATGTAGTCGAACTAAATCATCCGAAGCTGAGGCAATTAGATTAGTAGATGAGTTTCGTTATTTGGACAGTAAAATAACATACGATGGTCGAAGTAGAGAGGATATAAAATGTAGAATGGAAGTGGCAAAAAAGGGAGTCTCAAGAAGAGAAATTTGTTAACATCGAACATAAAATTAAGTGTTAGAAGTCTTTTCTGAAGGAGTGTACCCATGTACGGACGTGAAAATAAGCAGTTCAGACATGAAGAGGGTTGAAGCTTTTGGAATATGGTGCTACAAAAAATTGCTGAAGATTACATACGTAGATCGTGTACATAATGAGGAGGTAGAGAACAGAATTGGGGGGAAAGAAATCTATGATATAACTTCACTAAAGGAAAGAGCAGGTTGAGACGACACATTCTGAGACACCAAGAAATCATTAATTTGATATTGAGGGATGTGTGTGTTTGCGGGGGAGGGGGTGGAGGTGGGGGTGAAAATTCCAAAGGAGACCAAGAGACAAGTACAGTAAGCAGGTTCAAATGGATATGGGCTGCAGTAGTTGTTGTAAGATAGAAAGGACTGCACAGGATAGAGGTGCATAGAAAACTGCGTCAAACCAAACTTCGGACTGCAGACTACAACACCAACAAGAGCCAGAGTGATTTTGTGTAGCAGAAACGACAAGGAGGATATCTCGGGTTTCGATGATAAAATTGGATCTTGCTTCAGCACGATAGCAGAACACCCGAGCACTCAACAGAAAAGGCTCTGCTAGCGACAGACGCATTGATATAGAATGATCGTATGGCCTTATTGGCCGGAATATTCCATCGGGAATTGTTTGCCCACCAGGTGCAAGCCTTCTATTGGACGTCACTTCGGCGACTTGCGCGTCTGGTCAATATGAGATAAATGATTATGACAACGTGAAAACCCAGTCCCGAGCGACGACAAGCTGTGACCCGCCCGGGGATCGAACCCGGGCTCCCGTGTTCTGCAGACAGTGATGCTAACCAAAAGACCAGGAACTGGTGACGCGGAAGTGCTGAGCCACCGAGAAACAGGACGTTCATAGAGCATTTATCCGTGTCAAATGAAGAAACTATGCGGTAAAAAACGAGAGCCACCGTTATAGTTGTGTATCAAATACTACTGCGAGAGGGAAGCGACATTTTTTGCGTTACTTCAGTTGGCTTTATATGTTTGTTAGCGTAGTCATCTTTCGCAGCAGATGTTATAATCAAATATTACTGTTTTTTCTGTCTTAAGCTTACTGCAATTAAAGAGCGTTTTTGACCAGACGCCTTTCGCTTTTATTTATAAAGTGTTAACATATGGATACCTAATATGTTTCTGCATACTTGTATTTGTAGATTAAAAATTGCATCTCCTCACAAAATCTGTGTGCAATTTACTCATGGTGTTTTCACCTCTTGTCTACACATTTTCGAATTACTGGTTTTTTCTTCTTTGTTAGCGAATGTTGAGATCGAAATGGACTTCTTGCGCCCAACCATTCGGCAGTTTTTCGCTGAACCCTCTCCTTTTTACAATACATTGTTCCTCTTTCCACGTCACCTTTCTTTCGTAAAACTTCACAAGGGAAATAGCATTGTTTTTCGTGCGCTCTGCATTCAGCACAGTGTCTTCTGTGTAGGTTGTGAATGTTGCCAACCTGTGACTGCAGTTATTTTTGTAGTCGTGTGTGCGTGTCATTTAGTGAGTGTAAATTAGTGAAGATGCGTTAGATGATCAGCAGAGATGGGAGTGGTGGGGGTGGGTGTGGTGGTGGTTTAGTTTGTCCCCCTCCCTTCAAACTAAGCTATCTCTATCGCCCACGTCACGTAGTTCAGAAGATATGACGTCATAAACATTGAGGTGCGTGAAAAACTACTTTTGCTCAAAACGGAGCGCAAATTATCCAGACTATTTTTATCCAGTGCTTGAGAATGAGAGCACTTAGCGACTTCCAACAAACTTTAAACATAACTTAAAACAATTTCTTAACTATTCCTCACTTACATGCTTAACGTCAAATAGTTTACACGTAAACTCATTTGTAAAGTAACGAGAAATATGAAGCTGTTTTATACATGGGAGTTCAATTCTTTACAAAATCGGGGGTTACTAATTAGTTCTAATGGAACAAGCTCGTGTTTCGATAAAATCGTAGTTTTATCTTTGCACTGACCAGCATAATGGACGTCTGTTATTCCACACACGAAATGACAGACACGATCTTGTCCTACGGCCTGGCAAACGGAAGCAGCAGTCTGTCGAGTCCTTGTTCCGTATGTACATTACGTAACAAGCAGGGCTGTGCGAAAGAGACTTGAGTTCGGATGAGTTCGAGATTTCTTGATATGCCGCAGGGCTTGATACAGCATCAACTGCCGCTCGAATAATCACCTGACAATTAGACTCACGGGGCGCGAGATCAAGTAATCACGATAAACTAAAAAGTTGTCTCAAGAACAAGCTGTAGCTCTGCTTGAAGTTTGACAGTATCGTGAAACTCATATGGACAAGGTAATAACTCTTGCCGTACAAACTACTGTTGTATTTAAACTAATTTACAATAAGAGTTTTCGTGCAGTAGTTGTGCGTACCGTATATAAACACTTACGGTGATTTTTTTGTGAGAACCTAACAGTCAAAGGGGAAAATATTGTGCTTCGAAAATATTGATCGACGCTGAACCCAATACAGCACACACACACACACACACACACACACACACACACAGAGAGAGAGAGAGAGGCACGAGCACGCGCCTACAAAAACAATTGCAGTAAATGTCTTATTTTGTTATTAGAGACTATACTCGTAATAATTTACCAAGTGAGTTACAAAAGAGCATTTCGATCCATTGTCACGTGTTAGGATAATATGTAAAAAGGATACCAATTTTCAATCAGCTTTAAAACAAGATGCTCGCATTCAAATGAAAAAGGAAGAAAATTAATTGAAAATTGAATGCCTAACAAACGAAACAAATGATGTTAAATTGACTAAAATTGGCGATCGTGAGAATAAATAATAGTTGCAAGACTCGTTGTGTAAATAATGACAACAGACGTCACTAGATATCAGGACGAGCTGAAACTCGAGAATTAAATTGAATCGTGATTGTCTTTGGTAGTGGCAATGTTTATATATGACTTGCACTCTTTAAGATACTGCAGTAAGTGTTTCACCATTTCTTTGATCATTAAATCCGTAATATATTAATAATGTTTTGACACGTCATGGAGTTAGTACTAGTAGAAGTCGCTAGATCAGAGGGCGTCAAACGCTTATGCTCAAGACCAATACTGACATTGTGGAGCGGCACCTCGGGCAGCGTATGAACCAACCTCATGATTAACTGAAGATTGAAATTGGAAAAGGTACTGAGTCTCAGAGCTCATATTTGCAGGATAATCAAGAAAAATGTATCTCTTTTTGTATACAACTTATTTGTATCCAAAAACCAGAGAAGGTATGCTGGTACCGCAGAGAATACCGACCACTTTAAAGCCACAAAAAATAATGAGACAAACAGATAGATACTTAATTCATGAAGAGCATCCTACTGCGCTACTACGGAAGTCACTGCTTCTAAGTGCCATTTAGAAATTATTTATTTCAAATGCCATTAACAATGAGGCACTACGTGATATTTATGATAATACAGGTACAGAAAAACGGCCATAATGTTTTAACTAGTAGAAATGTAGTCCGCACAATAACCCTGGGTTCGGTGTAGGGCGGCAGTGGGGTGAGTGGACTGCTGTACCCTGTTGTGGGGTTGTGAACCACTGAGGGCTACGGCGGGGACGAGGCCTCTCCATCGTTTCTAGGTCCCCAGTTCCATACAATACAATACAGTGGACTGTGGTAACCGAATAATGTGTTATCTTTTGTTTATTGATTTGCTTACTGCGTTGTGTAGGGTGTTCGTAACAGCAAAGAACTTGCATTAGAAGAGATGCGTTTCACAGTAGAAAACAAGAACAAGCCCTCATAGCTCTTAAGATGTTAATTTTAGAGCCGATGTTCAATGGACATTTTTGTGTTTTTTGGTCCGTACTACCACACCTCAAAGTGCTGAATACTTTTTTAACACTTTGTATATTCCCTAGTTCTGCCACCATATATTCCAAGAAGTTCATTTTGGACCCCGTTTACAGAAAGTAAACAATAACGGTAGCAGAAAGGATCCAGTTAACACGGGTCCACAAACGATCCATTTGCGAGATAATTGTGAGTGGATGGGTTCCGAGCGGTCACTGACTTCACAATGAAAAAGTACCCTAGGAAGTACAAATGTATTTGAAACGTTAGCGTTTCGATTACGTCCCCATCTAATAGAGGTCAAATTTCAGCCACCCCACATGGTTGGGAAGTGTGGTAGATATTTGATGGGTCGCTGTCACACTTTGACCAGAGAAAATTCGCCAAAAAGCCCTATGGGGTCAAAAGTTATTTTATTTAGACGACCAGTTTCGGCATCTCATTAATGCCATCTTCAATGGATAGGGGGCCGAAGGTCGCATTAATAAGAATTCGAAACTGGTCCTTATCCATTGAAGATGGCGTTAATGAGATGCCGAAACTGGTCGTCTAAATAAAATAACTTCTGAAAGCATAGGCTGTTTAGTCGTTTTTCTTTGGTAAATATCTGACCGGTCGTTGTCCCATATCCACAATGGCTCAGCAGAGACACTGGCACATTTTGTTGCTGTTGTAAGTAGACATATAACGTGTCAATATGGTGCAATGTGGATAGGTGGAGTATGATCTGTGCCTTCCCTACATCAACTGACCTCAATATTTTAGAGTTTAGTGTCTGGGGATGATTTCAGAGGTGACGTGTTCAGCACTCCTACAGATACGTTGAAGAACTGGAGCGACGAATTGTACAGTCTTGCCACATTTACGAGATGATGCAGCAGTATTTTAAAGAATTCGTAATTCAGTGCGGAGACGAATGCAGTATTGCATCCAAATGCGAGGACGGCACTTGGAGCAGTTCTTTAACAGCAACGACTGTACAGTGGACTGTAATGTGCAACGTACTAAAGTAGCATTGTATCTTCTCTTAAGGGGACCTGGACGTCATGAGACCCCAAAAAATGGAATTTTTTATTTCAATGAAATTCTCTGATTCTTCGTAAATCTAAAAATACACAGTTGTGTATAGCATCTCATCTTTTTCGTGTTTAAATGTCTTTCTAAAGCGGATGTGGCGCGTGAATGTTTAGCTGTCACACTACTGTCAAACACAAATCCTTGCCTACAATTTCTCGTTATTTAATTTTGGAGACGCCATTTCCTTGGCAACCCGTTTATACAGTATCCTTGAGGAACATATCGACTGTATTATGAGCAGCGATATATTGCAATCCATCTTTTTTCGAAACAAATACATTACATGAGTTTACTTATGTTTTTGGCGTGTGTCCGTGCTATAAACTTGTTATGACTGCGTATTTCAAACATCTTGAGTCGTAAAATGCCAAAAACGAGGAAGTTTAATTTCAGTCGTAAATATTGCGGTAGATAACGTAAGTATGTTGTTAGAAATCGTAAAAATGAAGAAACTGTTATGTCGCAGTGAAGTGAGGTTAGGGTTAAAAGTTCGCCAGACACTGCTTCAAAACTGAAGGTGAAACATTTTACCGAAAATGAACAAGATGCTGTGTTGTAAATAGTGAAAATAAAGGTTTCATTTTAATTAGTAAGTGAAAGCTTTTAGAATTGCTTTTGTCAGTTGCTGAATGCAAATACTGTAACATTTAAATCCCTTACGTTGAATGAGGACATAAGTAAGAGACAAGGACTATACAGCAAAATTGTAGTGGAATGTCAAGTGTGTACAGTAACGAAATGTACAGTGACATTTATTGTAACACGCACAAAATTAGTGAAATGAATATTCGCCTTGCTTTTGCCATAAGGTGTATTGGGATCAGAAGAAAAGCAAACCAGATATTCTGTGCTATGATGGATCTCCCTCCACCACCTGTCAAATCTGAGAGGTATTATAAACGCTTGTCTAATGCTCTAATATATGTCAGGGAAGCATCTATGCAGAGGGCAGTGAAAGAAACTAGATATTTGTCATCATACTGATACTGTTGCTGCATAAGACGGTTCTTGGCAGAGGAGAGGCCGTACATTGCTGAATGGAGTTGCCACAGTTAGATTTGTAGATCCAGGCAAGTTTCTGGACTATTAATGTCTGACAGAACACTACCAGGGTTGTGCCAGTGAGGTAAATGAACACAAATGTAACAAAATATTGGAATGTTTCAGTGATGAAATAGAAAGCAAGGGGCAGTCTCTATTTTTAGTCGCTCAGTTGCTTGATGTTGTGTGCAATACACTCACAACCTTGGTGTTGATGACTTTAAAGGCTTCAACAGTGTTGTGACTGCTAAACCATATTGTGAAACTGAATCGTGAAACCAAAATTTAAAAAATGAAAAGTTTAGGATACGTGCTGAAGAGAATGTGGAACAGACAGGAATTCTTGCAAGGACGTGATTGGACAAAAGCTCTCTGATGTCAAAGCAATTTGTGGACAAGGTAGACTCACCAAATTGGAAATAGAAAAATCACAAAATATTACAGTCTAGCCATCATGAGAAACAGCAAAAATTCCAGTGAGATGAGAAAGGCAATTTGGGCACCTCTGTTTCAAATTATATCCACTAATGAGCTTTCACAAACTGCAAGGCCTCCACTTTGTGGTGCAAGTATAATAGAATGGAAGCAAATGGACAAAAACACATACATGTCTGCACCAAGCCAGAAACTGTTATGGTAGAACTAAAACCAATACATAGAGATCTTTGAGATCCTAAACTCCTGGATGAATGTTTACACCGCAAAACATAGAATTCGAATGAAAGCTTTGGTAATTGCATTTGGGAATGCTTGCCAAAAATTATTTGTTTGTATGTCAGCTTTCCAGATTGGTGTGATGGACTCAAAAATATTTTTGATGATGTAGTAGCTAACAGATTAAAAACCATGAACAGGTTAATCGCCGAAACTGGGGACAACATGAAAAGTGGGCTGCTGTGACTGGACGGGCAACGTGTCACTGGAGATGAAAAAACCTGCTGAAAGCATAACAAAGGAGGCCAATATAACAAAAAAAGGAAAAATAACTAAAGAATATGAAAAGGAAGCTCAGTATCAACAAGATTATGGAGCTGGAATGTCTTGATGCATTATCACTGAGAAGAAAATGACATGCAAATCTTCAGTTGCAATTCCCTGTAAACAACTTTTTTCATGGTTATGTATCATTAACTCATCAGTTATTAAAGGTAAAAAAACCAAATTTAACTTCAATAATAATATAGCGATTGCCTACACAATGAACCACCTTATTCGACAATATATTAAATATTTTATGCTAGAGCATGTCGTATGTTCTTAAACTATTACGACAAAAAACTGATTTTCATTTTTTTAAACACGCAAAACATTTTTTAATAACGCAAAACAACGAATTGGTAATTATTCCTCGCTTACCATTGTGAAAAATTGATAATTAAAGGAATAAAATTTGTATTCACAGTTTACAAATTTTTTTTCTTCAGATGGAGGTCTCAGTATAACTACTTTGTTAAAGTTTCATTCCGATACCTATTAAAGTTTTTGAGATATTAAGTTTCAAAATACTACTAAAAACTACAGGCACTGACGTCCAGAGCACACCAAGTTAGGGCACGGTCTAAATTTGAACCCAATTACATCGTGACTTCATCAAAAAGTATACTGAAGAGGACCTTATTCCACCCTGACACCAGGGATGGCTCATTACCATGCACTGGTGTTTGTTTCACAATCGGATCGTCTGTGCAGTCCTGTTTATTGGAACGATTTTGCTTCTACTATCGTATTTTCACCTGTGAGAGTTTTCGCTGTTTATTATGATACACACTGATGGATTTAGAGTTCAGGATGTCACTTTTCTTTTACATATCTCGTATTTACTGCGGATTGGGTAGTGTGCACGGTGTTATTGTACACTTGTTTTGACATTCCCAATACCTATTCTGTGGCATAATTATTTCCCGGTAGGAATGCAATAAATCTTGGAGCGTGTCTGCTTGCCCTTTGTGGGCTCATTGCACTTAATTTAACACCGATAAAGGAATCATGTAATCCGAATCTGCTATGGTAAATTTTGTATTAGATTTTTACACCAATTTTTGTACAGTAAATTTTGACTGAGTATATTTACTGGATGTAACTAACATCGCTTATGAAATTATCAAGTGCCATGTTGTTCCGCTATTGACTGAAAAAGATGATATTCAATGTGGCTTCACGACGCCAATATTTCCAAGAAATGAACAAAAACGTGAACAATGGGCAGTGGAAGTTAACCAGGAAGACGGAAATCGTAAAGGAGGCTTGTAAAAAGGAATTATGTTACTGGTTATTGAAAATCAAGGGCATGATATAAAGATAACAATGGATACCATGCTATTGTACTTAATGCGGATAGTGATTTTCCTGATTTTCACCACTTCTACAATGTCATTGTCAAGGATACAGACCTTTTTCGTTTTTTTGAAAACTAGCTACTGTGAATTATGACCTTGAGTTTTACAAGCTTTGTTGAGAAAAACAGAAAAATATTTTTGGTTAGCAGGAGTGGAAGGATTCAAATATTGGAACATATATGAATGGTCAACATCAGTAGTAGGGAGATGGCGGCATCAGGACACTTTTGATATTAAATTGATACGCAAAATAATTAAATTGATCAATTAATTTCCCCCACCACCCCTGCCCACCCCCGCCCACGACCACGCCCACTCCACTGCCAGATGAGATCATGTGTTTTCTCAGCCTGCACGTGGGTCCCAGCTCGCTCCCCACCCTCTCCCACTCCCTCCCCCTTCTCCAACCTACACTACTGGGGGAAATTTCGAACTTTGGCGGGAATTTCGAATTTTGGAGGGAATTTCGAATTTTGGAGGGAATTTCCTTGTCCCAGGGCTGTGCTGGCGTCCACCCAACAACCCTACCGTCACCCAGGAATCGGCGTGAAATTAAAATTGGCGGTACTCTTTCTGGGACTTGAATCCTGGCCCTCCTGGACAGAAAAGCCCAAGTGCAACCCCCCCCCCCCCCCTCCCCATAAAATATTATATCACCAGAGGCACTTGGAATCGATAGGAAATTAAAAATGGCGGTGCCCTTTCCAGGACTCGAATCCTTGTTCACTGGATGGAAAGCCCATGTGCAGTCCCAGCACATGGAAACTATCCACATACAGGGGAGGAAAGTTCAGTTACAGTACCATCAGGAGAAAGAAAACTGGTGTTCTACGGATCGGAGCGTGGAATGTCAGATCCCTTAATCGGGCAGGTAGGTCAGAAAATTTAAAAAGGGAAATGGATAGGTTAAAGTTAGATATAGTGGGAATTAGTGGAGTTCGGTGGCAGGAGGAACGATACTTTTGGTCAGGTGAATACAGGGTTATAAATACAAAATCAAATAGTGGTAATGCAGGAGTAGGTTTAATAATGAATAAAAAAATAGGAGTGTGGGTAAGCTACTACAAACAGCATAGTGAACGCATTATTGTGGCCAAGATAGACACGAAGCCCACGCCTACTACAGTAGTACAAGTTTATATGCGAACTAGCTCTGCAGATGATGAAGAAATTGATGAAATGTATGATGTGATAAAAGAAATTATTCAGGAAGTGAAGGAGACGAAAATTTAATAGTCATGGGTGACTGGAATTCGAGAGTAGGAAAAGGGAGAGAAGGAAAGATAGTAGGTGAATATGGATTGGGGGTAAGAAATGAAAGAGGAAGCCGTCTAGTAGAATTTTGCACAGAGCATAAATTAATCATAGCTAACACTTGGTTCAAGAATCGTGAAAGAAGGTTGTATACATGGAAGAACCCTGGAGATACTGAAAGGTATCAGATTGCTTATATAATGGTAAGACAGAGATTTAGGAACTAGGTTTTAAATTGTAAGACATTTCCAGGGTCTGATGTGGACTCTGACCACAATCTATTGGTTATGAACTGTAGATTAAAACTGAAGAAACTGCAAAAAGGTGGAAATTTAAAGAGATGGGACCTGGATAAACTGAAAGAACCAGAGGTTGTAGAGAGTTTCAGGGAGAGCATAAGGGAACAATTGACAGGAATGAGGGAAAGAAATACAGTAGAAGAAGAATGGGTAGCTCTGAGGGATGAAATAGTGAAGGCAGCAGACGATCAAGTAGGTAAAAAGACGAGGGCTGGTAGAAATCCTTGGGTAACAGAAGAAATATTGAATTTAATTGATGAAAGGAGAAAAAATAAAAATGCAGTAAATGAAACAGGCAAAAAGGAATACAAACGTCTCAAAAATGAGATCGACAGGAAGTGCAAAACTGCTAAGCAGGGATGGCTAGAGGACAAATGTAGGGATGTAGAGGCTTATCTCACTAGGGGTAAGATAGATACTGCCTACAAGAAAATTAGAGAGACCTTTGGAGAATAGAGAACCACTTATATGAATATCAAGAGCTCAGATGGAATCCCAGTTCTAAGCAAAGAAGGGAAAGGAGTATTTATAGGGTCTATACAAGGGCGATGTACTTGAAGACAATATTATGGAAAAGTAAGAGGATGTAGATGAAGATGAAATGGGAGATACTGAGTGAAGAGTTTGACAGAGCACTGAAAGACCTGAGTCGAAACAAGGCCCCGGGAGTAGACAACATACCCTTAGAAGTACTGACGGCCTTGGGAGAGCCAGTCATGACAAAACTCTACCATCTGGTGAGCAAGATGTATGAGACAGGCTAAATACCCTCCGACTTCAAGAGGAATATAATAATTCCAATCCAAAGAAAGCAGGTGTTGACAGATGTGAAAATTATCGAACTATCAGTTTAATAAGTCACAGCTGCAAAATACTAACGCGAATTCTTTACAGACGAATGGAAAAACTGGTAGAAGTCGACCTCGGGGAAGATCAGTTTGGATTCCGTAGAAATGTTGGAACACGTAAGGCAATACTGACCTTACGCCTTATCTTTGACGAAAGATTAAGGAAAGGCAAACCTACTTTTCTAGCACTTGTAGACTTAGAGAAAGCTTTTGACGATTTTGACTGGAATACTCTCTTTCAAATTCCAAAGGTGGCAGGGGTAAAATACAGGGAGCGAAAGGCTATTTATATTTTGTACAGGAACCAGATGGCAGTTATAAGAGTCGAGGGGCATGAAAGGGAAGCAGTGGTTGGGAAGGGAGTGAGACAGGGTTGTAGCCTCTCCCCGATGTTATTCAATCTGTATATTGAGCAAGCAGTAAAGGAATCAAAAGAAAAATTCGGAGTAGGTATTAAAATCCATGGAGAAGAAATACAAACTTTGAGGTTCGCCGATGACATTGTAATTCTGTCAGAGACAGCAAAGGACTTGGAAGAGCAGTTGAATGGAATGGACAGTGTCTTGAATGGAGGATGTAAGATGAACATCAACAAAAGTAAAACGAGGATTATGGATTGTTTTCGAATTAAGTCGAGTGATGCTGGGCGAATTGGATTATGAAATGAGACACTTAAAGTAGTAAAGGAGTTTTGCTATTTGGGGAGCAAAATAACTGATGATGGTCGAAGTAGAGATGGTATAAAATGTAGACTGGCAATGGCAAGGAAAGCGTTTCTGAAGAAGAGAAATTTATTACCATCGAGTATTGATTTAAGTGTCAGGAAGTCGTTTCTGAAAGTATTTGTATGGAGTGTAGCCATGTATTGAAGTGAAACATGGACGATAAATAGTTTGGACAAGAAGAGAATAGAAGCTTTCGAAATGTGGTGCTACAGAAGAATGCTGAAGATTAGATGGGTATATCACGTAACTTATGAGGAGGTGTTGAATAGAAAAGGGGAGAATAGGAGTTTGTGGCACAACTTGACAAGAAGAAGGGACCGGTTGGTAGGGCATGTTCTGAGGCACCAAGGGATCACAGATTTAGCACTGGAGGGCAGCGTGGAGGGTAAAAATCGTATAGGGAGACCAAGAGATGAATACATTGAGCAGATTCAGAAGGATGTAGGTTGCAGTAAGTACTGGGAGATGAAGAATCTTGCACAGAATAGAGTAGCATGGAGAGCTGCATCAAACCAGTCTCAGGACTGAAGACCACAACAAGAACACTTTATTTATTTTGGTCGAGAAACTGATGCAAAGAACGGTCCTAATTACATAATTAATCGTAGAGATTGGGCCTAATTACACATGTATATGCATAGCACTACACGAGGGTGGTCTAAATTTGCAATACAGCTCAAGAACTGACGATACCATATAACTGGTTTTATCCTGCAGGGAAAAAATTTCGTAATACCACTCGAAACTAGTGACAGACACCTCCCGACCAGAAAAATAGTGCATTTGCGGTAGGTGTTGGCAGCTGGTTTACAAGCAATTTTGGAATACGGAACAAGAAGTGATGCCATGTTTGCATGGATAGAAGTGACGTAAATTCGATAAAATTATAAAAAATGACGGTAAATACGTATAAATTGAGGGAAAATACGCCGCAATGCGGGGAGACTGAGGGAGTACTTGGATGTTTTCTGATTGGTGCCGAACAAGTCTTGTACATGGGAACGAGTATGCGACAGCAAGAGGAATACGAGAAAACACTGAAATGGAAGCACTGGGAACCGGGGAAACAGTGTTTTTATTTTTAATCGGGGCAACATTCTGCTGTATGCCTCTTGAAGTAATAGCGATACACGCGAGTTGACTGCTGTCTTTGGCGCTTTCCTGGAAAAAAAGAGAACCATCTGCCTCTAAACTTACTTGCATATGCGTTAAACGACAACAGAGAGTGGATGGAGTGATCGGTTGAGATGTAGTGAGGTAGTATTTAATGGTAGACTAATGATGCATTCTAGAGGGAGAGGGCCATGTTGCTGCAGGTCATTTGACTAATTTTTTTCGTTGCTCTGTTGGAATGCATCAGTTGTGTGACATAACCTGTGTTGGACTCGCATACAACTGCGTGTTCTGTGTGTGACTTAGAGCACTGTCTACTTAACAGCAAACCTGTTGGTCATCAGGGGACTTCCATCCTTTTTCGACACATTCCTCTAGATGAACGAAGACTTATGCGACATACTCCATTCCCCTGCCACATCTTTGGCATAAAATTGAGTATTCAGTTTCATAACTGGGGTGATTCTAAGTTAGCGAGGTACTACAACCCCTGTGTATACATCTACTTGTCAGATGTCCTGTTTGCAGAGTTAGTGGTGGCACGACATGTAATTTCACATGCCAAACACCACTGCTACGCGTTTGTCTCTTTCTTTGTAAGAAGCATTCTCCGTTACTAACGATCATTTTATATAGGACTGATGCGAGCATAGTATAATTTCTCAACCATAATCGGATGTGAAGGGGGCTATACATCTCTGGGAAGCTATATTATTCATGTATCACAAGGAATCGATGTTCTAAGGAAGTATTTTTTCATTATACAGTTTGTCACCATGGTTTATGGTAGAGAAACCTGCAAGGAGAGTGTATATCATGCGCTGGAAATATATTTCTTACATTGGGATAGTAACAGCGTTGTATTCCATACGACTAATAGGTCGGAAACCGCAGCGATCTGACATCATAGCATGTGTTAAGTGGAGGCTCTTGTAGCCTTAGGAGAGCATGTGTTTATGTTCTCTCTTACCAATACCTTCTTGGTAATGATCCCAGACACTAGAACAATACTTTAGGATTGATAGCGCAGTCGATTTACGTAAAATGCTGCAAACTTCGTCCGCCTGGAGCTCCATCATGCATAAAACCACCCGTTTCTTTTACTTAACTGTTTGTTATATCATCACAACAGTTTCATATCTACTATACACCGTTAAGGGGTACTAACCTCGTCGACATTCGCGCATCTGGAAAAATCTCTTGTTCTTGGATGGGTGCGGGACAGCAGTTACAGCATTGGTTCGCAATGTTCCTCCATGAAACGTGGAATATAGCGGTCTACTTCTGAGCACCTGTAGAACCAAGACCACATGTGACAGTAACATGGCCATTGCGATTGTGTTTTGAACATCTGGCGGCTTGCAAGACGATTGTGCTCTCTTTCTAAGACACTGTGGTATCACATGCAAGAAGAAAGCTTATGAAAAATGCACATCCATCGCTGATTTTCGTTCAATATTGTTTCGTATCGCCAGTATTCAGTCATTCGTGAAGTATTATACTTAGTAGTAGTAGGGGATGCGTGACAGATTCGCCTTGAGGAGCAGGCTTCTTAAGTATGTGGGTGCTCCAACATGTGCAAAGAAAATGACTATGTCCTGTCATAAGGGATGGTATGGACTTGACGTGGAAAACTATGATAGCTGTAAGGGGAATGAAAGATTTTTACACTGCTTATGAAGGAGCAATAAAGGATCCCTTTCGTATGTTGGATATAGTCTTCCTCCAGTACAGACGATAAAATTTTGTGCAGATCTGTGCAAAGGACTTCGAGCACTGTCCTCCAGGTCCAACGGACCGATGTGGTATATGTAATATGGTCAACGACAATACACAGATGGTAATTGTTTTTCGATATATCGGGAGAGAGATATGAGGTTAAGTCTTATAGGAGGTACTATTACAAGGAGTGTTGTAACTGGTTAAAGTTTAGAAGCAGACAGTTCTCTCAAAACTACACCGATTTTACTCATAAAACTAGCAGAAATCGGCTGTCTCTATTCTGGTGGACTCATGTCTGTTTCTTTTTCTTTTATCGTCACGACTGCGTGTTTAATAAATAGTTATTTCATACGACATAACCTCTAGTAGACACCAACTGAATTATAGCCTGTTGTGGAATCTAGAAATGATAGTAGTTTCTTTCCCTGACGTGTGAGTAGATTGCATGAAACAGGTTGTGATTATCAAATTGCTTACAAAACTAGAACGCAAGAATCTGCTGCTGTATGACAGAAGCTTTACAGACATATCAAAAGAGGTCAGCAATCCATCAAAAATTTCAATTGTAACATGCAGATGGTAACTGGTTTCGATGTAACGGAAGAGACTTATAGGAGGTTCTATTATAAGACAGAGTATCACAATTTGTATCGTAAACGCGTGTATGATATAACATCAGAATGGTAAAACAAGACTACCATAGTGCACAAAACAGCTTTGTCTTCTTGAATTTTAGCTTGTTGTTGAATGTAAAAAGATTGTGTTTCTTTTCCCAACATGTGAACTAATGGGGTGAAAGATTGTATTCTTTAATGTTATTTCACATGTCTGAAATGTTTGTAATACACACGTGATCATCTGTGATCAGTGGCGGTACACTTTGCTGGATGGAAAATAATGAGATGCAAACTGTATCCTGCTGTTGAATGTAAAAACCATACCAATTATGCTCATAAAACTAAAATAAAATGGACTGTGACTGTTTCCGTGGAAAGAGGACATTTATTTTCATCACGATTGTGTTTTACTTTTTTAATAGTCGCTTTATCATAGGAGTCGCATTGATGTTAAAACAAATACCCAGTGCTTGGAACGGCATGGTGGCCGACTTCCCTAAGAGGTCGCGGCTGTCCCTTGAGACAAACAACCCGCGGTTGGGACAGCCGTCATTTATCATGGTTTTGTTCTGAGGGATGCCGGCGTCGGGCTCTATTGTACACTACTGGCCATTAAAATTGCTACACCACGAAGATGACGTGCTACAGACGCGAAATTTAACCGACAGGAAGAAGATGCTGTGATATGCAAATGATTAGCTTTTCAGAGCATTCACATAAGGTTGGCGCCGGTGGCGACACCTACAACGTGCTGACATGCGGAAAGTTTCCAACCGATTTCTCATACACAAACAGCAGTTGACCGGCGTTGCCTGGTGAAATGTTGTTGTGATGCCTCGTGTAAGGAGAAGAAATGCGTACCATCACGTTTCCGACTTTGATAAAGGTCGGATTCTAGCCTATCGCGATTGCGGTTTATCGTATCGCGACATTGCTGCTCGTGTTGGTCGAGATCCAATGACTGTTAGCAGAATAAGGAATTTGTAGGTTCAGGAGGGTAATACGGAACGCCGTGCTGGATCCCAACGGGCTCGTGTCACTAGCAGACGAGATGACAGGCGTCTTATCCGCATGGCTGTAACGGATCGTGCAGCCACGTCTCGATCCCTGAGTCAACAGATGGGGACGTTTGCAAGACAACAACCATCTGCACGAACAGCTCGACGACGTTTGCAGCAGCATGGACTATCAGCTCGGTGACCGTGGATGCGGTTACCCTTGACGCTGCATCACAGACAGGAGCGCCTGCGGTGGTGTAGTTAACGACGAACCTGGGTGCACGAATGGCAAAGCGCCATTTTTTTCGGGTGAATCCAGGTTCTGTTTACAGCATCATGATGGTCGCATCCGTGTTTAGTGACATCGCGGTGAACGCACATTGGAAGCGTGTATTAGTCATCGACATACTGGCGTATCACCCGGCGTGATGGTATGGGGTGCCACTGGTTACACGTCTTGGTCACCTCTTGTTCGCATTGACGACACTTTGAACAGTGGACGCTACATTTCAGATGTGTTACGACCCGTGGCTCTACCCTTCATTCAGTCCCTGCGAAACCCTACATTTCAGCAGGATAATGCACGACCGCATGTTGCAGGTTCTGTACGGGCCTTTCTGGATACAGAAAATGTTCGACTGCTGCCCTGGCCAGCACATTCTCCAGATCTCTCACCAATTGAAAACGTATGGTCAATGGTGGCCGAGCAACTGGCTCATCACAATACGCTTGTCACTACTCTTGATGAACTGTGGTACCGTGTTGAAGCTGAATGGGCAGCTGTCCCTGTACACGCCATCCAAGCTCTGTTTGACTCAATGCCCAGGCGTATCATGGCCGTTATTACGGCCAGAGGTGGTTGTTCTGGGTACTGATTTCTCAGGATATGTGCACCCAAATTGCATAAAAATGTAATCACGTGTCAGTTCTAGTATAATATATTTGTCCAATGAATACCCGTTTATCATCTGCATTTCTTCTTGGTGTGGCAATGTTAAAGGACAGTAGTGAATATGTAGCTGACCGCCTGGCAATGTGCTCGCCGGAGCGCATTGTACTGAAGACACTGCGGTGTGGGGCTGTGGACGATTTAGGCAGAAGGATCCCTGTTTCGCAAGCAGCCGTCTTTTGGAAAAGCCATCTTGAGCAGTCTCCAGAATTTCGTTGTTATTCGGAGGAGTCCAGTCTTCCCGAGGAATACGTTTAACAGACTGCAAGAAAGTGTTGCGTTGACGTTAAATACAACTGTTCTCCATCGCAAAACTGCGGGCTGATGGGGGTGAGGGGGGCCATGTCTACTGGGGTTGGTCACTGGACACAGCCGCGTTCTGACCGTAGGGGTGAAGTGTGGGGGCTCTGTCGCTATATTTTAGACACAGAAGTTGCACTTGAGGCAGCTGACCTTTTATTTCATATTGTTTAGTTGATTATACGCATTATTGTTTTGGTATAGTAGCGTTGCCTCGAAGCGACCAGATGGTGGAAAGCCACGTTCTGCGATCGACCGTGGAGGGTAGTGAAAGGCCTGCTATGACCGTGGATACAGAAGGGTGTCGGGGGGGGGGGGGGGGGCGGTGCAGGAAAACAACAGAGGGCGGAGGAGAACGAAAGTTCAACTGCCGCCCCCTCTGCAGTTTTTTTTTTGGACGACGATTTTTCCCAGTACATGTGTTATGTTATGACCCATTCATTATGAGTGTTGGTGTTTTCACGACAGTTCCGAAGAGAAATTAGAACTGGGACACATTTTTTCCATCAGTTGTGGTATCATGTAGTGGCTTCGGTTACCTGGCCTGCGGGGTGGTTTTTGAGTAGGCATCTGTAGCGAACTCTAACGTCAACAACGATAGATACTGTATGCCTACAGGTAATACACTTTTTAAACTCCTCTCTGTCCAATACCACTATCTCATCAGTTGAACACATTCCCCACCAAAAAGAATAAAAATGGATCTTACATCCCAGTCTATTTTCCCACCAGCCGGCAGGTGTGGCCGAGCGGTTCTAGGCGCTACAGTCTGGAACCGTGCGCCGCTACGGTCGCAGGTTCGAGTCCTGCCTCGGGCATGGATCTGTGTGATGTCCTTAGGTTAGTTAGGTTTAAGTAGTTCTAAGTTCTAGGGGACTGATGACCACAGAAGCTAAGTTCCATAGTGCTCAGAGCCATTTGAACCATTTCTTTTCCCCACCAGCTTGTAGGTGAAGGGTAATATTTGAGTGTGTCTGTCACTAGTTTCGAGTGGTATTGCGAAATTTTTTCTCAGCAGGATAACACCAGTTATAGGGAATCATCAATTTTTGAGCAGTTTTGCGAATTTAGACCACCCTTGTGTAGCACTATGCATATAGTTGTGTAATTAGGCCCAATCTTTAGGACTAAGTATGTAATTAGGACCTATCTTTACTTCAGTGTCCCGACTAAAATAAGTGAAGTACACGAACTTAACCTTCGTCTCCTGCATCTGGACGGTTTCCATTTGTGGGGGATGCTCATGGACTTTCCATCCAGTAGAACCAGGGTTCGAGTCCCAGAAAGGGCACCGTCTTTTTTTAATTTACTGTCAATTCCAAGCGCCTCTAGCGTTATAATTGTGTTATGGTGAGGTGCACTTGGGCTTTTCCGTCCAGGAGGACCAGGGTTCGAGTCCTGGAAAGGGTACTGCCAATTTGAATTTCCCACCGATTCCTGGGTGGAGGGTAGGGTCGGACGCCAGCACAGCCCTGAGACAAAGAAATTCCCACCAAAATTCGAAATTCCCACCAAAATTCGGAATTCCCGCCAAACTTCGAAATTCCCGCCAATAGGGTAGGTTGGGTAAGGGAGAGGGGGTGGTGGAGAGTATGGGGGGCTGGGGCCCATGTACTGGCTGAGAAAAACACAAAATAACAGAGAAAAGGCCGAAAAACTTAATTCGGTCTTCCGAAATGGTTTCACAGCAGAAGATATTAACACAGCTGCTCCTTTCAGTGGGTGAATTGGCGGCTATTGATATAACCGATTTCGGAATAGAAACGCAACTACAATAGCTTATTAGTGGAAAGGCATCAGGATCTAATGAGTCACCTATAACATTCACAAAGATTATGTGAAAGAACTTGTTCCCCTTCTAGCATCAGTTTGTCGTAGTTCGCTGGAGCAACGACTGAGAAAAAGCGCAGGTCGTCCTCGTTTTCAAGAAGGGTCAAATGAACGATATACATAATTATAGGCCTGTATCGTTGACGACAATCTGTTGTAAGATTATGGAACATGTATTATATTAAAAAATTACGACATTTTCGAAGAATAAAATTATTCTTTACAAAAACCAACATGGATTCCGCAAACAAACATCTTTCGAAACTCAGCTGAGTCTGTTCCTCCATGAGATCCATAGCGCTCTAGACAACGCCGTTTAGCGAAAAAATACGAGTTTACAGAGTATCGGACCAGATTTGCGACTGGACTCAAGTCTTCCTTAGAGACAGAACTCAACACGTCGCTCTTAACGGAACAAAATCAACAGATGTAAAAGTAATTTCCGAAGTACGCCAAGGAAGGAAAGACAGGACCAATACTGTTTATAGTGCATACAAATGACAGAGTAGAACGCTCCATAAGACTGTTTGTAGGTGATACAGTTACCCACAGGAAATTAGCAACGCCAGAATACTGTACCGTTTTGCAGAAAGACCTGTAGAGGATTGATTAACGGTGCAGAATGTGGAAGTTGACCCTGAACGTCAATAAATGTAATATATTGCACAGACGTAGGATAAGAAATCCACTACTTTACAACTACACTACTGATGATAAATTGCTAGAAGCAGTATCAACAGTGAAATATCTAGGAGTAACTATCCAGAACTATCGTAAGTGGAATGACCACATGAAGCAAACCGCAGGAAAAGGAAATGCCAGACTAAGATTTATAGGTAGTTTCTTAAGGAAATGTGATTCATCCACAAAGGAAGTGGCTTACAAGGCGTTTGTTCGAAAGATTCTTGAGTGTTGTTCATCAGTCTGGGATCCTTAACATGTCGGACTGATAGAAGAGATAGGAAGGATCTAACGGAGAGTGGTGCGTTTCGTCATGGGATCGTTTAGTCGGCGCGAGGGCGTTACAGAGATGCTCAATAAAATTCAGTGTCAGACGCTCCAAGAGAGGCGTTGTGCATCACTCAGGGTTTTACTATTGAAATTTCGAGACCGCACTTTCCGGGAAGAGTCGAACAACTTCCTCCCGCAGACAACTCGCGAAATTACACAACGAGAAAATTTAAGAAATTAGAGCTGATACAGAGGCGACAGTCATTCTTCTCACGCTCCATGCACGAATGTAACAGGGAAGGATGGGTGGGGATCAGTAAGTGGTACCAGAAGTACCATCCATCACACACCCGTAGATGGCTATCGGAGTATGATGTAGATGTACATTTGTCTGTCATACATTGTCAGCGGTAAATGACGCATGGCAACACGAGATCTCAACCTAGCTTTCAGTAATTCAGTAATACGAGGGCAGTTCAATAAGTAATGCAACACATTTTTTTTCTGAAACAGGGGTTGTTTTATTCAGCATTGAAATACACCAGGTTATTCCCCAATCTTTTAGCTACACAACACTATTTTTCAACGTAATCTCCATTCAATGCTACGGCCTTACGCCACCTTGAAATGAGGGCCTGTATGCCTGCGCGGTACCATTCCACTGGTCGATGTCGGAGCCAACGTCGTACTGCATCAATAACTTCTTCATCATCCGCGTAGTGCCTCCCACGGATTGCGTCCTTCATTGGGCCAAACATATGGAAATCCGACGGTGCGAGATCGGGGCTGTAGGGTGCATGAGGAAGAACAGTCCACTGAAGTTTTGTGAGCTCCTCTCGGGTGCGAAGACTTGTGTGAGGTCTTGCGTTGTCATGAAGAAGGAGAAGTTCGTTCAGATTTTTGTGCCTACGAACACGCTGAAGTCGTTTCTTCAATTTCTGAAGAGTAGCACAATACACTTCAGAGTTGATCGTTTGACCATGGGGAAGGACATCGAACAGAATAAGACTGTAACCATGACTTTACGGCTGAGGGTATGGCTTTAAACTTTTTCTTGGTAGGGGAGTGGGTGTGGCGCCACTCCATTGATTGCCGTTTTGTTTCAGGTTCGAAGTGATGAACCCATGTTTCATCGCCTGTAACAATCTTTGACAAGAAATTGTCACCCTCAGTCACATGACGAGCAAGCAATTCCGCACAGATGGTTCTCCTTTGTTCTTTATGGTGTTCGGTTAGACAACGAGGGACCCAGCGGGAACAAACCTTTGAATATCCCAACTGGTGAACAATTGTGACAGCACTACCAACAGAGATGTCAAGTTGAGCACTGAGTTGTTTGATGGTGATCCGTCGATCATCTCGAACGAGTTTGTTCGCACGCTCCGCCATTGCAGGAGTCACAGCTGTGCACGGCCGGCCCGCAAGCGGGAGATCAGACAGTCTTGCTTGACCATGCGGCGATGATGATACACGCTTTGCCCAACGACTCACCGTGCTTTTGTCCACTGCCAGATCACCGTAGACATTCTGCAAGCGCCTATGAATATCTGAGATGCCCTGGTTTTCCGCCAAAAGAAACTCGATCACTGCCCGTTGTTTGCAACGCACATCCGTTACAGACGCCATTTTAACAGCTCCGTACAGCGCTGCCACCTGTCGGAAGTCAATGAAACTATACGAGACGAAGCGGGAATGTTTGAAAATATTCCACAAGAAATTTCCGGTTTTTTCAACCAAAATTGGCCGCGAAAAAAAATGTGTTGCATTACTTAATGAACTGCCCTCGTACGTTTCCGACGGTTCGTGGTGATAATCTGCGCGGTTCTTAGCTGTTGTCACCCGTCTATTCGTCAGAATCAGTCAAATGATGTTACGATCTTCTCGTGGTGTAGTCCGTCTCTTCTTGCCACACTGCTGCCCAGTCCAGCTCGACAACACTTGTACTGCAGTCACTGCGCTGCAAGCAACTGTTTGTGCGATGACTGAGTCTTTCTCAAAGACCGAGATATGGCAATAAGCTGTGTGTGTGTACGTTCTCTGGCTACATGGTGTTGCGATGTCAACCTCAAAAGTGCTCACATCATTCTTGATCTATAGGAATAATTGTTTTCTATACTGAAAATAAGGTCACATACGAATGAAAATTTAATCAATATATCCGATAGGAGTGAAAGTACTGTAGTACAGGGGTTGGACAAAAACATTAAATCATAAAAAATGCAACACATTGCCTTGCATAATACGGTGTAGGAAACTCGTTGGCATTCTAAACAGCTTCCAGTCGTCTCCGAATGGATAAAAGCGAGGGGCTTATATTGCTTTCCAGGGCATTTTATACCACTCTTCTTGCAAAATAGTCGCAAATTCAGGCTACGATGTTGGAGGTGGATAGCGATCACGCACCCTTCACTCCTAAGTAGACCACAGAGGATCAATAATATTGCTATTTGGTGACAATGGTGACCAGGGGATGTGCGACAATTCATCCTCGTGCCCACAAATCCAGTCGTGGGCTATGCAAGCTACGTGAGCAGAGGGGCCCTGTTGTCTTACAATGCAACATCGCTGTTGGGGAAAAAACATTTCACCATAGGATGGATCATATTAAGCAAAGTGGCCGCGTAATCCTTGGCAATAATGTGAACTTGCAGAGGAGCCATGAGACCCATGGAATGTCGTAATATGACTACCCAAATCATCACCATATCACTGCCACGTTTCTCTCTTGGCCAGGAGTTCGAGATAATGACTTTCTTCCATTGATCCATTGTCCCGGTGTAATGGCTTGGCCGCCACGTTTTCCTGCTACGGGCACCTGCATTACTGACGAGTGGTTTTGGAATTACGGCTAACCGTGCTGTTCCTTGCTTATGGAGCTCCCTTCGTGTTGCTTTGGTGCTGACAGGGTTCGTGAATGCGACATTCATCTACATCTACATCTACATACATACTACGCAATCCACCATACGGTGCGTGGCGGAGGGTACCTCGACCACAACTAGCATCTTCTCTCCCTGTTCCACTTCCAAACAGAACGAGGGAAAAATGACGGCCTATATGCCTCTGTACGAGCCCTAATCTCTCTTATCTTATCTTTGTGGTCTTTCCGCGAAATATAAGTTGGCAGCAGTAAAACTGTGCTGCAGTCAGCCTCAAATGCTGGTTCTCTAAATTTCCTCAGTAGTGATTCACGAAAAGAACGTCTCCTTTCCTCCAGAGACTCCCACCCGAGTTCCTGAAGCATTTCCGTAACACTTGCGTGATGATCAAACCTACCAGTAACAAATCTAGCAGCCCGCCTCTGAATTGCTTCTATGTCCTCCCTCAATCCGACCTGATAGGGATCCCAAACGCTCGAGCAGTACTCAAGAATAGGTCGTATTAGTGTTTCGTAAGCGGTCTCCTTTACAGATGAACCACATCTTCCCAAAATTCTACCAATGAACCGAAGACGACTATCCGCCTTCCCCACAACTGCCATTACATGCTTGTCCCACTTGATATCGTTCTGCAATGTTACGCCCAAAAATTTAATCGACGTGACTGTGTCAAGCGCTACACTACTAATGGAGTATTCAAACATTACAGGATTCTTTTTCCCATTCATCTGCATTAATTCACATTTTCATTCACGTAGTGACTTAGCGGATGACGCTTTCCCGCTTTCCGTGTATGCAGTATAAATCTTCGGCTCAGTGCCGCTCGAAACACCAAACACTTTGGATACCTTGGTTACGGACTCACACACCATACAAACACCAACAATTTGCCATCGTTCGTATTCGCTTAGCTCCGAAAAAATGGTTCAAATGGCTCTAAGCACTATGGAACTTAACATTTGAGGTCATCAGTCCCCTAGACTTAGAACTACTTAAACCTAACCAACCTAAGGACATCACACACATCCATGCCCGAGGCAGGATTCGAACCTGCACCGTAGCAGCAGCGCAGTTCCAGACTGAAGCGCCTAGAACCGCTCGGTCACAGTGGCCGGCACTTAGCTCCAACATTATGCTCTCACAGATACGCATGACACTCTTGTGAGCACGACTGAGACTTGCAGCTTGTTGAGGACATTGCACAGGTACTATGCGTGGTCAAATAGACAGCGCAACCTGCAAGCTTGGGTTATACCATCGTTTGTGTTCAAGCATGCGTTTCTCGCGGTATTTCCATATTTTTGTCCAGTCCCTGTCCGTTCCGTCAGAGTATTCGTGGTGTAACAGTTCCCTTTCCGTCAGCCCGTATTACTACTGAATGCCATATATCCTTATCCCTGTCTGTTTAATGTAAACCATGACACTTATTTTAGAATATTATTGTTTCTTTAGTTTCCGATGTGTAGAACATTCGTTAAGTTCCGCAGAACCTCTTGTCTACCGCCCCTTCATCATGCACCATGCCACTTGTGTCAGATGAGGTACGGTGCAACCTAACGTTACCGCACTATTTATCTGCTTTCTCCGCGCTGCCTCGCGTCCCCGTTCAATAGCACTAGCCGTCCGTCACGCCGTCGTGACGGGATGGCGCCGTCCTTGAGCGGTCGCAGGCTAGAGGAGAAGCCGAGGCTAGGACGGCGAGCTGGAAATGCGATAGTTCCGCACGCAGAGCAGGCTCCCGTAGCGCCGACTACGTGCTCGACACTTTGACCTCCACGCTGGCAGTGCAACGGTGCCCGCCGCTCGCCGGCGCCGGTCGGCTGCCGCCGATACAGGAAGTTCGACTGCAAATGACACTCACTGGTCTTTGCACGCACAGGACCTACTAGGGCAGCTCGAAAATGAAACATGTACTCTTTATTGTAGTGTAAGTTTTTCGATCTTGAACGGTGCCTTAATACACTCTCTTTTTGAAATCATCCAGACACTCCTACCACATGCAGAATTGACCAGTAGATGTCATGAGAGGCAGACCTGCCGTTATAAAAGGAGGCGATGACGTGGACTAGCCTTTGCATGCGACCTGAGTAACAAATCCATCAGGGACATTTGAACCCTTCTAAAGTTGCCCAAGTTGACTGTTGGTGAAGGAATGACCACAGATTAAACAAGACCGGGCGGAACTATGCACTGCGGACAGGGACCGTCGAGCATCGCAGAAGGTCATTGTAAGCAATCGAATGAAATTTAGCGGAAAAAAATCACTCGTGAGTCTCAAAGTGTGACCAGCACTTCAGCTAGCACGATAACTGTACGTAGGGAGTTGAAATGCGTGGGGTATAGTGGTCGAGCAGCTCCTCATTTGCCATTCATTTACGTAGACAGTACGAAGAAACGCTAGAGGTGGCGTAAAGAGCGACGACACTGGACCGCGGATGGGTTTGGCGAATGTCTGGGAACACTACCTGTCATCATGCGCAGTGCGAAGAGTGAAGTACACAGGAGGTGGTATTAGGATATGACGTTCCTTCTCGTTGATGGGGTGTGGTCCCCGTATTGTGCTTAGGAAAACGCTAAAAGAAGAAGTTTATGAACTCATTCTACTACACCGTGCGCTGCTTACAGCAGAGTAACAGATCGGAGACGATGATTGTTTGTATCAGCATGACATGCACCCTGTCGTAAAGCAGAATTTGTAAGGCGTTGATTTGTGGACAATAACATTCCTGAAATTGACTAATTGACTAGCCTGCTAGGATCCCGACCTGAAAACAATGGAACGACTTTGGGGTGACGTAAGACGTCGACTTCACTCCAGACTTCCGCGTCCAACAATCCTTCCGCCTCTGATTTCGGATCTTGAGCAAGAATGGCCTCCCATTCCCCCATAGTAATTCAGACACCTCATTTCAAGAGTCCCTAGCAAAATTGAAGTCATCATAAAGGCGAAGGGTGCGTACATCTCATACAGATGTCCTTTAATAAGTGCCCAGATACTTCTGATCGGGTAGTGTAGTTTACAGAGAGCGAGCGGAATGTACGATGAGATAATGTCGCAACGTGAAATGCGGTTACTTATGAATTATAAGAAGATATGATTTTGACAACTGACAACAAATAAGCATTTCTAGCACGCTATTTGATGACTGCATAAGGCAAATATCATTCCTCTACATGTAATGTGCTGTAAACTGGATAGTCTGGTGTGAAGCGGTGTCTACGTCTGACGAAAGCCAAGAGTAGTGAAGTTGTCTTTATGCTATCCAAATAATGGGAATTTGTCAGAAGAAGATTCATTTGCTTTATTTCAGAGACTTTAAAGCAATTACAGTTTTTTTTGCTAGGATTTTTTTATCGTTGAGTGTAACCACTAACCTTCGAATATCTTTTTGCTTCCATAAATAACATATTTACAATGAATCACTGTGAATCTAATAATTTCCTCTTTTTTGACATTTATGCACAAAATTCCACAGCTTATTGCCATATCTCGGACTTTGAGAAAGGCTCAGTCATCGCACAAACAGTTGCTTGCAGCGCAGTGACTGCAGTACAAGTGTTGTCGAGCTGGACTTGACAGCAGTGTCGTAAGAAGAGATGGACTACACCACGAGAAGATCGTAACATCATTTGACTGACTCTGACGAATAGACGAATGACAACAGCTAAGAACCACGCAGATTATCATCACGAACCGTCGGGAACGAATTATTGAAACCTAGGCTGAGATCTCATGTTACCATGCGTCATTTACCGTTGACAACATGTGACAGACAACGGAGACTTTCATGGTGTAAATTCAGGTCAACGGCAGATAGACGTCAAATTGTCCGTAGAGACCTGGTGAAAGTCTCAGGAAACAATCATTTTCGAGTCCCACACCTCTCTAGTTCCTGGATTCATGGCGGGGGAATTACTGGATACCGGCCGTTTCCCCAGGGCTTCATATGCAGTCGACACATATATTGCCAACATCTACTTCCCCCCCTACCCTCCCCCCCTCTGTGCCCACGTCTTCCTTTGTCTCTCACCTCGTCTTCCTACCTCTCCTCCTTCCCACTCTCTGTCTGTTCATCTTTTCTCCGCCTCACTTTGTCTATTTTCTCCATCCGCTGTCTCTGACTGTATCTTCCTCCCCCTCTGACCATCTTCCTGCCCTTCTCTCTTTCCATTTATGAACCCCCTCTTCCTTTTCCACCCGCCCACGACCCCTCTATCCTGCCTCATGCATCTCCTCCTCCTCCCCTCTCTCTGTCCATTTCCTCTTCTCCCTCACTCTGTCCATCCTCTCCTCTATCCATCTCAATCTGTCCCTAGTCATGCTCAACGGCACATGCAGTCCCTGCAATGAAGTTGAATAAAGCAGGCCAATACTATTCCCACAAGACTACTGCCATGCAGGGAAGGTTACAGATCAGGTGCTTGAAAATCTCTCTCTCTCTCTCTCTCTC
This sequence comes from Schistocerca piceifrons, assembly GCF_021461385.2. Lineage (NCBI taxonomy): Eukaryota > Metazoa > Arthropoda > Insecta > Orthoptera > Acrididae > Schistocerca > Schistocerca piceifrons. The sequence continues at coordinate 304,994,409 of NC_060139.1, read as the reverse complement.
TCTGTCTCTCTCTCTCTCTCTCTCTCTTTCCCCTGGTGTACACGCCACCATGCGAATGAGGTAATAAAGCAGACTGATATTATAGTCTGATGTAAACCAGTGGTCACTTGACAGACAGTGGACTGCACAGCTCCCATCACCAGTGCGTAAATGGGAGCCTGGTAATGTCAGCATCCACTGCATTGCGATTTCCCCTGTGCTGCACTGCCCTGCCTAAAGCATTGGATCAGCCTGTACTCAGTGAGCTGCTATTGTTAGAGATATGGGTGACTTTCAGCTTTACATGCCTTACAATGTGTGATGAACGTAGTCGAAAGAGGGGCAAACCAAGGCTGCACACTCGTAGAGACTTTCAAAAAGTTTCGAATATGGCATGGATTATATTCAGTCAGTTGCGTGAATTCATGTGTTCCTTGAGGAAGTATTTTCAAAGATAGAGACGGATTCAGGAGTGCCTCTAGTTCCATTGTATAAAGTGATGGAGCGAAATATAGCTACTCTACAAATCAGCATACAATCAGTCGTAAGACTCTGCAAGAAGAAATTCGAGAAAGAAGAATAAGGCGAGTCATCCAAATTGGAGACACCTAGGAAGAAGAGGCGCCTCAAGAGGAAGGTCACACAATTCCACTTTGTTCAGGAAGATGCGATTGGTCGTCAGATATATGCATATTATTCAAGGAAGAAGTATCAGACACTCAAAAAGCTACATGCTAGTCTTGTAACAGTGGACCCGATTCAGGATAAATCGTCCTTGTTACAAACCGCTAAAGCCGGGCGGTGTGGCTGAGCGGTTCTAGGCGCTTCAGTCTGGTACTGCGCGATCTCTACGGTCGCAGGTTCGAATCCTGCCTTGGGCATGGATGTGTGTGATGTCCTTAGGTTAGTTAGGTTTAAGTAGTGAAGTTCTAGGGGACTGATGACCTAAGATGTTAAGTCCCATAGTGCTCAGAGCCATTTGAACCATTTTTGAACAAACCGTGAAAAAGTTAGGATTCTGCTATAATTCCATTTGTGTTCGCAAGTCATTTATGGATGTGAAATGGTTTGAAGACACTGTGCTTCAAAAATTAACCAAAAACTTTATAACTGTCATGGATAACCCTCCATGTCATTCGGTTGCAGTGGGAGGATGAAGAAAGGAAATGAAAGGGAAGGACGTAATGAACTATGTGGCGCTAGGTGGCAGTGGTAGTCCGAGACAGCCCGCGCATTTGCGATAAACACTGCTTCCGGGCGGCGTATTGGTTAATGCAACTGCCTAATACACAGGAGGTCCCGTGTTCGATTCCCGGTTGGGCACCCATTTTTCACTCGTCGTTGCTGATTCCGCTCGAAATACCGATGCAGCTGATATCACTAGTTCCATCCCTTTTCCTTCCTTTCTCCCCCCCCCCCCCTTCCCTGCCTTCAATTTACATAATATGTATCACAGCTGCATATGTCGTGTGGTGTCCAAAAGAACAGATACTACGCATTAATATAACCCTATAGATGATATGCGGAGGCTGTTTGTACAGGGGTGTACGAATGACCATGGGGATCACACTTTATACTTCTGTTGATGACGGACATGAGTTAGAATGGAATAAAAGTTTAAGTATTTAATGCCCGTAGTGTCTTGACAATCTCCAAAGAGTTGATAAATATCGGATTGTTACTTCATGGCGTAACCTTTCCATCTCCGTTAGAGTATAACATTACATAACGTCACATTTCATCTTTTTGGTCATCATGTTCTATCACCACTTCCTCGGAAGTGGCGTACAAACTCTTACAACGTCTTCGCGTCTTATAGTTTCTTTATTCTTGCGCTTTGTTTGATCTTTAGACTTCTGATTCCAATTCTGCTTTACAATTTCATTCATTTAACTTACAGGAAGGAAGAAAACAAGGAAGTATTTAATGTCTGATCATTAGAGACAGAACACCAGATGGATGGTCAAGCTTGATGGAAAGAATTGTTCCCAGCACTGATAAAAGAACTGCCACAGTGGTTGCCTGTTGGTATGAAATGATTAACGGGAATCACAGGGAACCTGTGGGGGCGACACGTAGGAAGTTTTAACCACACTCTTCCTGAATGAGTGTGCGGTGCCTTGACCAGTGCGTCGCCTCGTTTCTTATGTATTTTTCCTTGGGCGTTTCCTTTCCCTTCACTTTGTAAAACAGTTTCCCCCGAGATGGTGTCCTTCATTCTCATTAAACCGCCGTTGTACTGTGAATAATTCTGTCCCTCCACTGGTGACTAATGCACACGGTACACAGTAACTTAATCGACTGCATTCGCTGTAGACTAACAGGAAAGTGTAATGTATAGATGAAATGGGTCACCTGAGAAAAAACGATGTAGTGGTGTGATGAATGTCGTATTTCTACCTCAAATCCTTATAATTTGTAGCCTCAAACACTTTTACTTAATATACACTACTGGCCATTAAAATTGCTACACCACGAAGATGATGTACTACAGACGCGAAGTTTAACCGACAGGAAGAAGATGCTGTGATATGAAAATGATTAGCTTTTCAGAGCATTCACACAAGGCTGGCGCCGGTGGCGACACCTACAACGTGCTAACATGAGGAAAGTTTCCAACCGATTTCTCGTACACAAACAGCAGTTGACCGGCGTTGCCTGGTGAAACGTTGTTGTGATGCCTCAAGTAAGGAGGGGAAATGCGTACCATCACGTTTCCAACTTTGATAAAGGTCGGATTCTAGCCTATCGCGATTGCGGTTTATCGTATCGCGACAATGCTGCTCGCGTTAGCAGAGATCCAATGACTGTTTGTAGAATATGGAATCGGTGGGTTCAGGAGGGTAATACGGAACGCCGTGCTGGGTCCCAACGGCCTCGTATCACTAGCAGTCGAGATGACAGGTATTTTATTCGCATGGATGTAACGGATCGTGCAGCCACGTCTCGATCACTGAATCAACAGATGGGGACGTTTGCAAGACAACAACCATTGGAAGGTGGCTAAGCTGAGCCACAGCGCCAGAGATTGCGCCAAAGAGTTTTATTCAGCCGCCTCCACTGGCAGTGTTTGTTGAGATGTGGTAGTGGAGAGTTCTTGTCGAGACGTTGTGGTAGGAGTGCTTGTTTAGATGTAGCAGTGGTGAGTCGTAGTTGAGAAGTTGCGGTAGTGAGTGCTTGTTCAGAACTTGTAGTATTGTTTTGATGGGCTAGACACCAGATGTTGTTGGATTGGGGATGCTGTAATGATCAGAGTGTGCTTTTCGTCAATATATATGAAGGTAAAAAATTCCTTTTTTTTATTATTTCAATGTCTTAAAAAATAATGCCTCTTGGTCACAGGTTCAGTCAACAAAGCATCTGGCTCGTGTTCTTGTATAGACTGTATTTCTGGTTTCTATGTGCAATTATAGTATTTCTGTTTATTTTTTTAATTACTTCAGTGTAAATGGTATTTAAAATATCTTGTCGTATTGAGGAAGAACCGTGCCAGATGTGTACGTTGAATCACACTTCCACACACAGAACAGCGACACTTGTGCCTTGTTGTTTCGTAGCTTTCGTAGTTGCTGGGGACTTAATTAATTAATTGTGTTAACGGAAATTTCGTTTCATTCTTTGTTGTTGTTCTATGCAGTCAGATTGCGTACAAATGCTAATCAGGGCCAACCGTTTACGAGACTTCGTAATCGTACATACAGCGACTAAAATTAAAAAGTATTTGAATACTATTTAATTAACCCCCCATGCACCATCTGCACAAACAGTTCGACGACGTTTGCAGCAGCATGGACTATCAGCTCGGAGACCATGGCAGCGGGTATCACTGACGCTGCATCAGAGACAGGAGCGCCTGCGATGGTGTACCCAAGGGCGAACCTGGGTGCACGAATGGCAAAACCTCATTTTTTCGGATGAATAGAGGTTCTGTTTACAGCATCACGATGCTCGCATCCGTGTTTGGCGACATCGCGGTGATCGCACATTGGAAGCGTGTTTTCGTCATCGCCATACTGGCGTATCACCCGGCGTGATGGTATGGGGTGCCATTGGTTACACGTCTTGGTCACCTCTTGTTCGCATTGACAGCACTTTAAACAGTGGACGTTACATTTCAGATGTGTTACGACCCGTGGCTCTACCCTTCATTCGATCCCTGCGAAATCCTACATTTCAGCAGGATAATGCACGACCGCATGTTGCAGGTCCTGTACGGGCCTTTCTGGATACAGAAAATGTTCGACTGCTGCCCTGACCAGCACATTCTCCAGATCTCTCACCAATTGAAAACGTCTGGTCAATGGTGGCCGAGCAACTGGCTCGTCACAATACGCCAGTCACTACTCTTGATGATCAGTGGTATCGTGTTGAAGCTGCATGGGCAGCTGTACCTGTACACGCCATCCAAGCTCTGTTTGACTCAATACCCAGACGTATCAAGGCCGTTATTACGGCCAGACGTGGTGGTTCTGTGTACTAATTTCTCAGGAACCATGCACCCAAATTGCGTGAAAATGTAATCACATCTCAACTCTAGTATAATATATTTGTCCAATGAATACCCGTTTATCATCTGCTATTCTTGTAGTGTGGCAATTTTAACGGCCAGTAGTGTAAATGCCATGATGAGGTAATTTGAAAAAACAAAAAAAAAAAAAAAAAAAAAAAAAACACACACACACACAGACAGAATCAAACACGATTTTAATAAGTAAGCCGTTGAGCACTATTACTTTCAAATGTTCAAATGTATGTGAATTCCTAAGGGACCAAACTGCTGAGGTCATCGGTCCCTAGATTAACACACTACTTAAATTAACGTATGCTAAGTACAACACACACACACACACACACACACACACACACACACACACACACACACACACACCCATACCCGAGGGAGGACTCGAACCTCCGACGGGATGACTGTTACTTTGAATTCTCAGAAAATTCTGTGTTATTTCATTGCTTTCCTCATAGCTTTCTCACACTGTCTGAAGTGGCAAGATATCACAGACACCCTGTAAATATGGGAGAAGTGGCAATAACATGCACTGTCCAAAAGTCAGATTGTACACTAAAGTTTTGGTTTATACGCGGGCCGCTTCAGTCTGGAACCGCTCGACCACTACGGTCGTAGTTCCGAATCCTGCCTCGGCCATGGGTGTGTGTGATGTCCTTAGGCTGGTTAGGTTTAGGTAGTTCTAAGTTCTAGGGGACCGATTACCTCAGATGTTAAGTCCCATAGTGCTCAGAGCCATTTGAACCATTTGTTTATACACGGTGTTTCAAAGTCTTTATATCAAAACTCTACGGGTGACAGATCACGTTATGGGGAACAACATTTGTGAGAGACATAATGCTTGCTGACGCTTCCCGACGACGCTAGGCATACTCTAGTAATGGCCGGCCCTGGGGCGACGAGATTTCTCCGAATTAGCAAGGTTTGTTAACCAGTTGTGCTGCATATTAACTCCTTCCAGTAAACTGACATAGCGATTTTCAACAAGAAAACTTTAAGAATGAGGTCTCTAAGCGTAGAAGAATATGTTGGAAGCGAATCAGGAACTTTTAATTTTTCTGGTCTGTTCCCTTTCATACGGAACAAATGACTGGATTACAGGCAACACAAAAGGCACATGTATGGCACAGAGTTCCTACACTCTGCCAACTCTCAGTGCATGATTAATACAAAAAGACGTCTGCCGATGCCAGAAAGCTGAACGCTTTGACTCTAACCAATGTTGTTAGTTAGTTAGTCAGTAGGTTGCTTGTTCCATTGATCAATCGCACGGTAGGGTAGCCGTTATGATGTGGAACGTGTCAAGTGCACAATAAATGCACATATGAAACAAAATATTTCAATATATATATTACGATATAGAGCTATAGATTAATATTTCTGTTGTTTACCCCATTCCCTTAAATGGCGCAAAATGCATATACTATATTTATAGATTTATTTATTCCTATTCAAGAATTCATCTATGGTATAGAAGGAGTTGCCAAGGAGATATGATTTTAATTTATTTTTGAAGCTATTAATGCTATCTGTCAGACATTTTATTTCATCTGGTAATTTGTCGAAAATTTTTATAGCAGCACATATTACCCCTTTCTGTGCCAAGGATAGGTTGAGTAAAGGATAGTGTCTTTCTTTTTTGGCTCAAATGGCTCTGAGCACTGTGGGACTTAACATCGGAGGTCATCAGTCCCCTAGAACTTAGAACTACTTAAACCTAACTAACCTAAGGACATCACACACATCCATGCCCGAATCAGGATTCGAACCTGTGACCGTAGCAGTCGCGCGGTTCCTGACTGAGGCGCCTAGAACCGCTCGGCCACCGCGGCCTCTTTCTTTTTTCTGGTATTATAAGCATGAAGGTCACTGTTGTTTTTAAACTGGTTCATGTTGTTGAGAACAAATTTCATTAGTGAGTAAATGTACTGTGAGGCTGTTGTAAGAATTCCCAATCCTTTAAAAAGATGCCTACAAGATGTGCGACTATGAACCTCAAACATTATTCTAACCACTTTCTTTTGAGCAGTGAATACTTTTGGCCTAAATGTTGAGTTAGCCCAAAATATTATTCCTTATGACATCAGAGAGTGAAAGTATGCGAAGTAAGTTAGCTTACTAATTTCTGTACTCTCAAAATTGGAAATTATTCTGATTGCAAAAGTTGCTGAACCTAGTCGCTTTAGAAGATCCAAAATACGAATTTTCCAATTAAGATTCTCATCTATATGTACTCCCAAAAACTTAGTATGCTCTACCCTGTCTACTGACTTCTGTTGATGTGTTATATTTATTGAAGGAACTGTACTCTTTGCAGCAGAAAATTGGATGTACTGTGTTTTTTCAAAGTTAAGAGCAAGCTCATTTGCAGAAAACCAATTAATGACTTTTCCAAAGACCTTATTTGTATCATTTTCAATTGGAGTTTCTATTACTGGATTAATAATTATGCTTGTTTCATCAGCAAACAGAGTCAGTTCAGCTTCCTGTTTCAGACAGGAAGGGAGGTCGTTCACATACGTCAAGAACAGAAGGGGACCCATGACGTGATATGTCACCCCCTAGAAGTTTGATGCGAAGACTTTTAAACATCCTGTATGCCCAGCTTTCGCGGTGGCATCTACGGTGTGAAAGTACAATTTAATGTTGGCAGCGAACTGTATTTATCAGCTTTATTTGGGATAGTCTGCTATGAATATGTTTCAGGAATAAAAATACTTTTCCGCAGAAGACTGAATGAGTCCGAAAACATCGATCATGGGAAACTTACCTCGCGTTCTTCACATATAATATCCTCAGAAACACGTAATTCCTTATCACATCGAATCGTATTTAAAAAAAAGAAAAATAAACGTACCTAAAGGATATCTAACCAGGTCTGCGACTGAACTGAAAATTTCCAGAAAAGTAGGATGCAGCTCGTAATCCTGGATGGAGTGTCATCAAAGACACTTGCGTAATATCAGGTGTGCTCAAATGTGTGTAAGAGGCCCATCGCTGTTCGTGTAATGCACACAGGAAGAAAGACATCTCACATCCTGCGGGAACGTGTTAGAAAACTTCAAGAACTGCCTTTCAAGGCAGAAATTGCGAATATTCTTCAGGCGTCTATGTATCCGTCCCGTGAGATTGCACAGACAAAATTAGATGAATCACAGTTCGCACAAAGGCGAAATCCCAGTAATTACCCTACAGGGCATTCGTGAATGGAACGGGAAGGAACATTAATATATCTAAAGTAAAAAAGTACCCTCTCCCACGCACTTTACACCGATTCGCAGTATATAGATATAGATCTTCTGTTGTGATCTTGTTTAGTCTCTCATCCGCTACTTCACAACGTCACTGGTGCGCTTCGTTGAAAGCCTACCAAAACCATACTGCTGTACTCAAGGCCTTGATGGTCAGGTACCTCCAGCCGCGCAGCAAAGTGTCAAATGTTTCGGTACCGTATGGAAGCTTTCCTCTGAGAAAGACGTGCTCATTCGCCGGACCATTATCAACAGTGTCGCATGGCCTGCCTCCACGACACTGTGATGCTTACAACGGGACCACGCCTACTCGTCATCATCGATTTCGTCCAAATTTTCATATATGCAGCGCTAGGCCAGAAATGAAAGTGTCAGAGATGGAAGCTCCTGATAGTCAAGCGTTTAGAAAAAAATCCAGTTAGGTGCGGATCGGATGAACCATGACCCTTTTTGTTAGCTTTGTTTCCAGGAAATCCGCGGGTAGCGGGGTCGAGTCTATGAGTGAGAACTTCCTTATTTTCAATTTTTACATTACTTGAACTGCAAATGAATCGAAATAATGCTCAATATATTGTATTGCTTAACATTTTCGTAAAGCCGTTAAAACGAAAGGCAAATAAAGTTTTGGGATAGGAAATAAATTTACAAAAAAAGGATTATACTTATTGTACTTACAGCAAGCACGAGGGGCTTTACGAATAACTTTCCAAGAAGGAACTGCAATTAAAGTGTCCCAGACTTAGTATTCCGTTTGGTTCATTTCGATCCTCGAGCAGCCCTCGGCCCCTGCATTTGAACAATAGGTTCCCAGTGTAGGCAAAACCACTCCGTATCCTAGCCAACATTTAGCAAAATATATTTTTTGTATATTTCTTTTGCATGCCGTTCTGCAGCTACAAAGTATATGAAATGTACTGTAGTGATAGTCCACCAGAGCAGCTTTCTTGAATATTATTTGTTGCTGCCTGTTTCGAACATGGCTCATTTTCAAGAGAAGCACAACATTATTGTAAATGCTATTTTTCAAATATTATGCACATGTATTTTGTTATATTTATGCTTGAAAATGAGACATGCTCGAAATCGCAATAATAAATGAAAAACGTATAAAAAAGTAGCTCTGGTGGACTATCATTACACATCATATGGCGAAATGAAGGGTTACGTGTGGTTTGTTACCAAACTTTGCAATGTGAGAGAACCTTTTATGAATGTAAACCAAGTATATTTTTTTACAAAACCTTAAAACGACGATGTAATTGTAAAAATGAGATGTTTATAACGGGCGCAAGATGCCGAAAAAATTACTGATTCCCCTATTTTTATGGTGATTATCACCCCTATGTGTAAATCAACTGTAAAATGATGAAAGTGTCTATTTTATATTCGAAGTTCTCGTGTACGCTTTGATTACAATCCTTCCTCCAAATTTATCCGGAATCAAAAATGGTTCAAATGGCTCTGAGCACTATGCGACTTAACTTCTGGGGTCATCAGTCGCATAGAACTTAGAGCTAATTAAACCTAGATAACCTAAGGACATCACACACATCCATGCCCGAGGCAGGATTCGAGCCTGCGACCGTAGCGGTCGCTCGGCTCCGGACTGTAGCGCCTAGAACCGCACGGCCACTCCGTTCGGCTATCCGGAATCCCAAATTTTTCTCGCCTTTCCTTTCTATATGCTTCACGAACATATTACGAAGTGCAGCATAGTGAGCATTATTTCGATGTATTTGCTGCGTAAGTAACGGTTAAATTTGAAATAAAAGACAGAAAAGTTCACACATATGTACTGGCCCCACGACACCCGTAATACCGTTATGTACTCTTTCTGCTGCGCCAACCTTCGCGTGGGAACTGCGCTAACATAAATAATTCATGCCTTGCCCGACCCGTGCCAAAAACGCTATTTTTTTCTAAACTATTCGCCATCTGGAGCTCCCACTTCTACTTTCATTTCAGGCCAGGCCTCACTTATACTGTAAATTTGGACGAAATTGCTGATGACGAATAAGTGCGGTCCCCTTGTTAGACCACAGACAAGTACAAACCATGTGTACCTCTATATTCTGCCGTTTTGTGCTTCGAAACCAACATCAATGTCACGTGTCGGGTGAAATAAAGCAAAGCCCTCGTCATTACGTGTTATCTGTTTTCGTGAACGGCTAAAATAGTCACTCGGTATCATTTTGCCCGCCTAACGGCTCCTATGGGCAACGAAAATTTGATTTACAGAATATTGTATATTTAATGATCAAATTTAGAAATTGTAAATGTTGTTATAGGATGTATAATATTACGTTAAAGATTAACACGATAAGTCAACTATTGAAGGTAGAAAGTAAGTTCTCGTATATACGTTGAGGCAATGTAGCTCCAAGCGCGCAAACTGCCCAGAATAAATTCATCCAGTATTTTGTATTGAGAGCTCTGAGACATCTCCAGAAAAGTTTATGCATCATTTCAAACCTTTTCCAATTTTTTATCTCTTACAGCCTCACAAAATAATGAAAGGAAAACAGTGTATCTTTTACTAACATACACTCAATAGTGTTGCAGTAAAACTACAGCATCAAGCATGATGTTTTAATTTTTTATTCTTTACTACTAACTCCATTTGCTGCCCATTTTGCAGACGGTATCCACATATGTCACTGGCGACATATACAAAATTCCGCACACAGTTTAGGAGAAAAGCTAGCTTTTCAGAAAAATGTAAATAATTCTCAGTATCGGTTCTATACATATTTATAGAATTAAACAAAACTGTGTTGCGAAGTATCTTCATCTAATTCTACCTACTTACGCCACAAGCCACCTATCGTGCATAGCGGGGCTCTCCTTAAACACTACACGTTATTTCCCTTCCCGTTCCACTCGCAAACAGAGCGAGAGAGAAACGAGAATGTGCCTCAGTACGAACCCTTATTGCTGTTGTCTTATCTTGGAGGTCCCTACGCGAAACGTATGTTGGCGGCAGCAGAATATTTATGCAGTAAGCTTCAAATGCTGGTTCTATAAACTTTCCTAACTGTTTTCCTAAAAGGAACATCGCCTTCCCTCCAGGGATTCTCATCTGAATTCCCAAAAGAGCTCCATAATACTTGCGTGTAGATCGAACCCACCGGTAACAAATCTTGCAGCCCGCCTCTGAACTGCTTCGATTTCTTCCTTCAATCTGACCTGGTGGGGATACCGACTACTCGACCAAGATTAGTGTTCTACACGCTGTCTCCTTTACAGATGACGCACATTTTCGTAAAATTGTAACAATAAACCGAAGCCTTCCCTACTAAAGCCCTTACTGCTCGTCCCATTTCATATCGCTTTGTAACGTCACACCTAGATATTTAATCGATGGATTGTGTCAAGCAGCACATTACTGACACTATATTTGAAACTTACGGGATTGTTTTTCCTTCTCATATGCACCTACATTTCTCTACATTTATGACTAGCTACTACTCATCACACCACGGTAGTTCTCATGTGATTATAGTATATGACCTAAGACTACCGAAAAAAATGTAAAGATGAGAGACGTTATAATTGATCATGGAAGTAAAATTATTATACTTTGTACCGAAATAAGGCACATTATTGTCACATAACAAAGAGCCTACATAATTTATCGTCTGTATTTCCAAATAATTTAGGGCCCAGATTATTTAATCACTTATAACGGGGTTTTTGCTACTACATCCGATTATTTTATCCTCCTGAACAATGATAGCGAGTAACCAGACGTTTGATGCTGTTTTATACACGGGAATACGATTCCTCTTTAAAGAATCCTGGGTGGGGGGCTACTAGTGCCAAGACTAACTTGTTTATAGATTAAATCAAGCATTAATAATAACAATCGTATTACCTACTGCATTGGTATTTTATATGTCGCACTACAATTAACGTAATGTCTTATAAATACCGAGCATCAGTACAATAGTTTTCTTTTCAGGTGAAAGAATAACTGTTGTTTTCGAAGGCAGCGTCTCCCAACGTCACTGGGTTATGCAGTATTTTCTATGAAGCAAAAGCAGTTCACAATCAAGCGCCTCACACGTTTTGCTCATTGAAGACAACTTCTAAGGAGAGGCTGGTGCAGGGTACAGACTAAAAAGCGATTTTGAAAAGGATCTGAAAAAGTTCAATTTTGCAACCTTAAATTACATAAGAAGTATTTAACACAATTAAGTACATTTAACTAATTTTTAAAAATAGCTCCATTAAGATGATGTCCGTTCAGTTGTAGACATTAATCGAGGTGAGTCTTGAAGTTTTTTATCACATTGTACAGCACGTGCAGTGGAATTTGAACCATCTCATGCCGGATTCGTTCTTTCAGTGCTTTAACTGTTCATGGCGGATATTTATGATATACAGGGTGAATAAAAAATGATTTTACAACTCTGGAATGATATAGAAATTTATTAAAATAGTTTACGGCATCGGTAAATGTGTCATTTTGTAGCAAACAACCTAAAATGGGGGACATGAGAGAAGCCTCCACGAAGGGTATGTCCTGACAACTAAGCCTTACACATCCGGGCGTCCCCTGGGCGTCTAGGTATACCTATACGGCTGATTCTCTCACACCAGAAGCAAACAAACATGTGAGTAAATAAACGGTCCTTATCAGAGCCAACTTTAACTATCATATCTATAAATATTGAACGCATATCATCAGCCAAAGAACATCTGTTATCCAACCTATACCGTGACAAAATATGCGACGTCCTGTGTATACAAGAGACGCATAGAGATGAGCGACAGAGACGACCAAAAATACCGAGCATGAAACTAGCTGCAGAAACACCGCACTCTCAGTATGGAAGTGCTATATTTGTAAGACCAGGGCTTCAGATAATCAGTGCTCACTGCACCGTAGAAAATAACATCGAAGTCATCTCAGTGGAGCTGAGTAACTGCGTGCTTACCTCTGTGTATAAGCCCACTTCGGCAGCATTTTCCTTCACACCACCCAGGAACTTACATAACAGCAAGACGTCTGTAGTAATCGGTGACTTTAACAGCCATAGTCATTTGTGGTGATACTCTGAAGATGACGAAAATGGGGAGGCAGTCCTCTCCTGGGCTGAATCCTGCCAGTTGTCTCTTATACACGACAGCAAGCTACCCCCTTCCTTCAACAGTGGCAGGTGGCAACGTGGATTTAACCCTGACATCCTCTTTGTGAGTGAAGACATCACACAGCTTTGCTCCAAATCAGTGTGCTCGCCCATACCAAAGACGCAACACAGGCTACTACTGTGTCAAGTTCTTCCAGCAATAAGGCCACAGTAGGTGAATTTCAAACGGAGATACAATTTCAAGAAAGCTGATTGGAAAAAATTTGCTAAGATGCTGGACAAGGAGATTAAGTCTGTGCGACCTATTCCTGAAGATGCTCCCGGGCATCAATTCCAAGAGGGTGTAGGACAATGTATCTGCAGGGTGTGACACCTGAAACAGCTGCTCTGCTGGACGGATACTATCGACTATATGAAGAAAACCCTTATAGCGAGAAGACTTATCTGGCTGCGCAAAATACTCTCTTCTCAGTCTCTGAGGCGAAGAGAGAACAGTGGATTAAACTGATGACAGAATGTGAGATGAGTAGAAGTAGTCAAAAGGCCTGGAGATTGTTACGACACCTTAACAATGATCCCTCCCAACCCAATACGAATACAAATGTGAAGGCAGACCAGATCGCACACCAGCTTTTGAAAAATGGTAAACCTGACCATACCAGTAAAATCGGGAGACGAACCCTGGAAAGGGAGCCCGAACAAGAGGGAAACACTCTGTCTCGACCATTCAGTTTGAATGAGCTCGACTCAGCTCTAAATAAGTGCAAAGTCGGAAAAGCAGCAGGGGTAGATGACATAAGAAGTGAACAGATCATGAACTTTGGTCCAGGCGCAAAGTGCTAGCTACTCGAGCTAATGAATAATTGTGTCAAGAGCGGCAAGATACCAAAATCTTGGCGGAAAGCAAAAATTATAGCTATACATAAACCAGGGAAAGACCGGGATGACCCCAAAAGCTATGGGCCAATCTCCCTGCTATGCCACCAGTATAAGGTATTGGAAAGGTTGATCCTCCAAAGAATTACAGGTATGATAGAACCATTACTGATCCCTCAACAGGCAGGATTCAGACAAGGGAAGAGCTGCACAGCACAGGTGTTGAATTTGACACAGCATATAGAGGACGGCTTCCAAAGGCGGCAGATAACAGGAGCGGTGTTTATAGATCTTTCAGCCGCCTTCGATACTGTCAACGACAGACTCCTGTTGCTGAAGCTATACAACCTCACCAAGGACTACAAACTAACCTGTCTAATTAGAAATCTTCTGCAGAACCGAAGATATTTTGTGGAATATCAAGGACAAAGAAGCAGATGGAGGCAGCAGAAAAATGGGTTGCCACATGGCAGTGTACTGGCACCCTCCCTCTTCAATATATACACTAATGACCAGCCGTTACCAGAAGGAACACAAAGCTTCATATATGCAGATGACCGAGCAATCACAGCACAAGATCACAGCTTTGAGAGGGTGGAGCGGAAGCTAACTGATGCTCTGAAAGAATTAACTGCCTATTACAGGGACAATCAATTGAAACCAAATCCTTCTAAGGCCCAGACCTGTGCTTTCCACCTCCGAAACAGACAGGCTAGTAGAACCTTGCAGATAGATTGGGAAGGAACCTCTTTAGAACACTGCAAGACTCCAAAATACCTCGGAGTCACTCTGGACCGTGCTCTTACATATAAGGAACACTGCCTAAAAACAAAGCAAAAAGTGGCTGCCAGGAACAATGTGGTTATGAAGCTGACTGGAACAACATGGGGAGCACAGCCAGACACAGTGCGCACATCCGCATTAGCCCTCTGCTACTCTGCAGCTGAGTACGCTTGCCCAGTATGGTGCAGATCTACACATAAAAAGAAAGTTGATGTTGCTCTGAATGAGACATGTCGTATCACTACAGGTTGTCTAAGAGCCGCACCTGTGGAAAAACTGTACTGCTTATCCGGCATAGCCCCCCCCCCCCCCCCCCGGACATCCGAAATACAGCAGCACGGAGTGAAATGAAGAAGGCATTAACATCCGAAGACCACCCACTACATGGCCACCAACCGGCACACAGCAAAGACTTGTGTCTAGAAAGAGCTTCCTTCACAGTACAGAACCACTCGCTGACACTCCACATCAACACCGGGAGAAGAGATGGCAGGTCAGATGCCAGCATCTGGAGGAGTGGCTGATCCCGCAAGAAGTTCTTCCCCCAGGCCACTCAGAGAAATGGTCCACATAAAAATCACTCAACCGCCTGCGTTCTTCTGTCACAAAATCCAAGAGTAATCTGGAGAGGTGGGGCTTCCAGGTGGACTCTCTCCAGTGTGACTGCGGAGCTGCCGTGCAAACATCAACACATCTACTACAATGCACATTACCTCCAACTGTGTGCACCATGGAGGACTTCGTAAACGCTACACAATGTGCACTGGACGTTGCAAATTTTTGGGCATCCACTGTATAGATTAAAATTACCTTATGTTTGACAACACAATCTGTGTCTAATCATTTATTTCATTCTTGACTTGTTTAATTTATAAACCATAATGTATGTATGTATGTAGTAATGTATCTAATATTATTTTTAGTTTGCTTCTGACACGATAAATAAATATAACTGAAATTTCACATAAAAGTTTCAAGCATCATTTTGTTCCGATGTCGTTACCATCTGTGGTGCGGCAAACATCCCACTGGTAAGCAGTTTCTTCACACACTCGTTGCAGCAAATCGGGTGTAACTTGGGAAACTGCAGCGTAGATTCGAATTTTCAGGATGGCTAAATTGTTTGATAGGGGAGAACCACACACATGAGAAAGAAATCCAGTGGTGACAAGCCTGGCGAGCGAGGTGGCCATTCGATTGGCTCTACGCGGCCAATCGAATGAAGTGAGAAGCGGTTATCGAGGAAATCTAGAATTTCCGTGAGGAACTCAGGTGGTGCACCGTCTTGCTGGCAGTAAACTATCCCGTATCTGTCATCTCCATCTATCTGTGGAATAAAAAAGTTGTCAAGCATACCCAGATACACAATACCAGTGACAGTTTTCTCCATGAAGAAGAAAGAGTCGTACACTTTTAATCTGCTAAGGGCACAAAACACATTAATTTGGGACCGTCACAAAGGTGTTCCAGGGTTGCATGTGGATTTTCGCTGCCCCATATTCTGCAGTTGTCGGGCTCACTGTGCCACTGACATGAAATGTTGACCCATCGCTGAAGATTATTGTGTTCAGGAATGTCTCGTCGTCCTCTGTCCGATGTAGTATTTCCGCACAGAACTCCCCACGAGCTACCTTACCTGCATCACGAATGTGCTGTGCCATTGTGATCTTCATGGTTTCAAGTGTAAACGTCTACACACTGCTTGCCAAACAGTCTTTTGTGGAATGCCAGTCTCGCGAGATGCATGTTGCGTTCATTTTTGTGGACTGCGGGTAAAGCTCTCTCTCTAACCTGTTCCACACGCAGGCGAAGTAGTGATTTACCTTGTCGCAGTGAGCAGCCCTTCTCAACAAAGTTTATGTGCCAAGAGTAAATTGAAGGCCTGCTTTGAGGATCTTCAGCGTATTCGGTGCGAAATTTACGCCGAATAGTTATTGCACAATTCGTTTCATGAACTCAAAACACAAGACGAGCAGCTCCGCAGCAGAGAAAGTAGCCATTTTAGCTGTACACTACACTGGTGCTCCTGGCGGCGGAATGTGGTACTGATGCAAAAAAAAAAAAGTGTGTGAAATCTTATGGAACTTAACTGCTAAGGTCATCAGTACCTAAGCTTACTCACTACTTAACCTAAATTATCTTAAGGACAAACACACACACCCATGCCCGAGGGAGGACTCGAACCTCCGCCGGGACCAGTACTGATGCACTACATGAGTCAAACGTGAGGTTGTTTCCTACAAAGTGGCATATCTACCGATTCTATAAGTTATAACAATAAATATCTATTTCATTCCAAAGTTGTAAAGTCGTTTTCGACTCACCCTGTACTTTACTCGTCAGATAAGCCTCTAAGAAAAAGCCACACATTGTTAACTCCTGTGTACTGTGAGGCCACGCAATATCACCATTTCGAGAAGCATTTGATTTGGAAATGAAGCACTGACAACATCTACGCTTGCTCTTCCCGTGAGGGAAATCGCTCCATCTTGTAAGGGCCGTGTGATCTATGCTAAAGACATAGCGTACCTGACCGTGGCTTTTGTGGAATGGACAGGTTTATTTATTCTGTTGTCTGGAAACGCGCCACTCTAAAACCTTAATTTCCGCCTGTTGATGTAAACAGATAATAAGACAAATGGAAATGAGGCTCATCCACAATTAGTTCAAAATGCCGTCTTCATTACTTACATTCAACATTTATTCACAGAACCATCTTCGATTCCAGTATTCTTTTTCTTTAAGAGCCTGAACAGTTTGGGTTTTGTAAGGATGATAGTGGAAATTGTTGTGTAAAATCTGTCGAACCGCTCCGTTGGAAATCCCAGCTGTAGTGCGATGCTGGCGAGCTGAGCAATGCGAGCATCTTTCGATTGCTGCTGTTACGCACTTGATGTTTTCAGGAAAACGCACTGTCTTTGGTTTCTCAGGTTTCTTTATCGTCGGTGACGAAGTCTTTTCAGAATTGTTAACCCAATTTTTAATCACACAGGCAGATTCCGATTTATCTGAAAATTGTGCGAAAAGTACTACGTGTTTGCACATAAGAACTACCACGTTGGTAAAACTTGTTGGCAGCGTACGCATGATGCTGATGTGTCCACCGCTGCATTTGCTAGAGAATGCTAACGTCTCACGAGCAAGGCCGACTGCATCCCTACCAGCAGCAATTAGATGGGCACGATTCCCGCTCCTTTCAGAATCACTCTTTGGTCTGTCGCAGCCGGTATTAATGCATGGACATTGGTTCCTACACCGTCATGCGGGAGTTCACCACGTGACTGCAGAAATCACCTTACGTTGGTAACGTTTTTTCACGTTACCGAGATACTACAGATTTCTTGCTTTTCAATACAGACTTTATTTTCTACTTTGAAAATGCGATAGCTCATCACCCTAGCGTTGTGAGACTTCAGACAAAACTGTAATTTAGGCTTATTTTAACTATTGTATACAGTAAATCTAAAGGAAAAAAGAAAAGAATTTGACATTAGAATCATCGTCTGATCCGTGCAGCAGTCTGACGAATGCCCACCCTCTGACAGTCGAGCGCAACCTCTCGGTTAAAATGGCGACGAAGAGCGATGTGCGAGATACTCGACACCGGAACAGGACGTGAACATTCCGGTATGGCGCTGAGCTGATTTTTCCAATTTACATCGCTAATTCGGTGACAGGTGGCCTGGACAGGCGGTCCAGCAATTACGACTCGAAAGTGCTTGCGCTGAGTTACGTCACCATCTAGCAGGGGCCTTATGCGAAATCTATTGCAAGGTGTAGTAGGTGCTGCGACGTACGGGAGAGCAAGAAATACAAGAAAATGACATTATTGTCTTATGAAAGAACACGCGATTATTGCAGTGCGACTTACAGAGCGGTGTAATAAACAGAGGTCAACACAATCTCCTTCGGTATTTGTTGACTCGACGTCAAAAACTCGATGTCACTGAAGGTCCCGCATAGGTCAGAGATATACCTACATGTTCTTGCCGAAGTTCCAATTTTTATTTGTATGTGATTCACTCCGTAATGAATGGATAGGGAAAGCTGTTCTACAGTATTCTGTCTTTCCGAGCAGGATTTTCTGACAAGTTCCACAGCCATTAAGATCTCCTCATCTTTAGTGTAAGAAATGGACAGCTACGTCATCTGATCTGATCGAACAAATTTTGAATAAAGTGTAAGATTTATATTAATGTGTTTACTGAGTTCCAGCTCCTGCATTTGTATTACAATAAATAAGAAGCTTCGAGAGTATCTAGTCAGACGCATGGGGATTTTGATGCAGTTATGTTTTTACTGTATGGACAATTCCTCTCCTGTGGGATATGAGAAAGACCGGTATGTTTTTGCTTTCGCTCGTGCTTGTAATTGTGCGCCTTTGATGGTATGTAATAGCGTGTATCTCATGACAGAGGTCCATGCTTCCAGCTTGTGATTCATGCTAACATTATTTCGCATCGCCAGCGCTGCCTTTAAGCAAGATTGTTTCAAATTTCCGCTGGTGTAGCTGCAGTAAACAATTACTTCCTCTTCTACAAAATCTTCTGTTGATTGTAGACTGGAATGGGCTTTTATATAACGCGTGTGGTTTCTACATTAGCAAATAAAGTGTCCATTCAAGCTGCTGGAACCCTTAAACCCACTTCATTGTTTTAGTTGTCCCTCACGAAAACCTTAATTTAACAATAATGATGTCAAACAGTGGTTCTGATAATATTTTTGATACTGTGTAGTAAATTCAGCAAAAATGAAGAAATCCTGGATACCCCAATACCGGATGAGATACTGAAATTATTAAAGACAGTCACAAATATAACATTTTGTAAGTGAGTAGCAGCGATATACGGTACATAGGAATAAATTCGTAAAAAAAATAAAGAAGAATGGATGAAGGTTGACGTCATGAAAGAGAAAAAACGTTGAAGCAGCTTAACATATACACTGATGAGACAAAACATCATGACCACCTGATTAATAGCGTGTTCGTCCATTTTTAAACGAAATATATCACTGATTCTGGGTATCAGGGATCCGAAAGCTGTTTTTTAAGTTTGTAGATGCCTAATTTTGACACCAACTGTGCTTTTCATAAATGGAGCTACACACTAATGGGCCAAAACATTATGACCACCTGCTTAATAGCTTGTTTGCCCGTCTTTGAAACGAAATGTATAACTGATCCGACAGTTTGGTTCAAAATGGTTCAAATGGCTCTGAACACTATGGGACTTAACATATGAGATCATCAGTCCCCTAGAACTTAGAAGTACGTAAACCGAACTAACCTAAGGACATTACACACACCCATGCTCGAGGCAGGATTCGAACCTGTAACCGTAGTGGTCGCGCGGCTCCAGACTGAAGCGCCTAGAACCGCTCGGCCACTCCGGCCGGCTATTCGACAGTTTGTTGGCTAGTGTAGGTATTAGATGTCTATGCACAGGTCATGTAATTCACTTAATTAACGGCCTGCTAATTTGTATACGTGGTGATGGCGCCCGATAACTAACCAGGTCCGTTCCATAGAATTTGCATCAGGCGAATTTGGTCGCTGTGACATCAACGTGAGCTCACTGTAATGCTCCTCAAACCACCCTAGCATGGCTCTGGCTCCAAGGCACGGACAATTATATTGCTGAAAGATGACATCGCCCTCGGGAAAGACATCCGTGGAACGTTGCATGTTTCGAGCCGTCGTTCACCTGGAGACGAATAGCGACCCAGTGTAGCATAAATGTGATTCACCCAAAGAGCCGACACGTTACCATTGATCGATGGTGGAATCCCGATGGTCCCGTGCTCACTGTAATCGTAACTGAAGATGTCGTTTGGACAATATGTGAACACGTAGGTATGTCTGCTGTGGAGCTCCATGTTGAACGGAGAGCTACGAAACACTTGTGCGTGCCTCAGCATTGTGCTCTTTCGGCAGATACGCCACAGATCATCATTTATCCTACATTACGGAGCAGACAAGTTCCCGTTCTCACGTTCTGTGAAGAATCGAGGATGTCCAACTATTTAGAGCCTAGTGGTAGTTTCACTGTCCTTCTACGTCTTTCCGCAGATGCTCACGGCAGTAGGACGTGAATATACGACCATCTTCGCCGGTTTCGACATACTCGTTCGCAGGCTGTGCCTAAAAATAATCTACCTTTTGTCAGAATCGCTAATCTCACTGGATTTCCACATCTGGAGCCTATATGTTCGCTACAGCGATCCCCCATCCGTTTCTGCTCCGCTTACATACTTTTCTACGCGTCACGTGCCCGCAACGCCACTAGGCGGCATCCAACTTGGCGGGTGGTAGTGCTCATAATGTTCTGGCTGATCAGTGTATGCTGTATACACACAGAAAACAACGTAATTATTACACTTCCGCAGAAACCATGAGCGAATGTGAGAATAATTACACTTGAAGTCTAGTAATACATGCATCAAAATTACTAAAAAGAGTACTTAAAGGAAGAATGGAAGGAAATGTGAAAGTAGATTAGGAGAGAACGAGTTTGGATACAGAAGCGTGGGCTCGAAAGAAGCACTTTTAGCTCTTCAGTTAAAAATATAAGATAGATTTAGGAAAATTAAGGAAACATTTCTCATTTTACACTACTGGCCACTAAAATTGCTACACCAACAGGAAATGCAGATGATAAATGGGTATTCATTGGACATATATATTATACTAGAACTGACACGTGATTACATTTTCACGCAATTTGGGTGCACATATCCTGAGAAATCAGTACCCAGAACAACCACCTCTGGCCGTAATAACGGCCTTGATACGCCTGGGCTATGAGTCAAACAGAGCTTGGATGGCGTGTACAGGGACAGCTGCCCATTCAGCTTCAACACGGTACCACAGTTCATCAAGAGTAGTGACTGGCGTATTGTGACGAGCCAGTTTCTCGGCCACCATTGACCATACGTTTTCAATTGGTGAGAGATCTGGAGAATGTGCTGGCCATGGCAGCAGTCGTACATTTTCTGTATCCAGAAAGGCCCGTACAGGACCTGCAACATGCGGTCGTGCATTATTCTGCTGAAATGTAGGGTTTCGCAGGGACTGAATGAAGGGTAGAGCCACGGGTCGTAACACATCTGAAATGTAACGTCCACTGTTCAAAGTGTCGTCAATGCGAACAAGAGGTGACCAAGACGTGTAACCAGTGACACCCCATACCATCACGCCGGGTGATACACCAGTATGCCGATGACGAATACACGCTTCCAATGTGCGTTCACCACGATGTCGCCAAACACGGATGCGACCATCATGATGCTGTAAACAGAACCTGGATTCATCCGAAAAAAATGACGTTTTGCCATTCGTGCACCCAGGTGCGTCGTTCAGTACACCATCGCAGGCGCTCCTGTCTGTGATGCAGCGTCAAGGGTAACCGCAGCCATGGTCTTCGAGCTGATGGTCCATGCTGTTGCAAACGTCGTCGAAATGTTCGTGCAGATGGTTGTTGTCTTGCAAATGTCCCCATCTGTTGACTCAGGGATCGAGACGTGGCTGCACGAGCCGTTACAGCCATGCGGATGCGAGGCCGTTGGGATCCAGCACGGCGTTCCGTATTACCCTCCTGAACCCACCGATTCCATATTCTGCTAACAGTCATTGGATCTCGACCAACGCGAGCAGCAATGTCGCGATACGATAAACCGCCATCGCGATAGGCCACAATCCGACCTTTATCAAAGTCACAAACGTGATGGTACGCAATTCTCCTCCTTACACGAGGAATCACAACAACGTTTCACCAGGCAACGCCGGTCAACTGCTGTCTGTGTATGAGAAATCATGTCAGCACGTTTTAGGTGTCGGCACTGGCGCCAACGTTTTGTGAATGCTCTGAAAAGCAAATCATTTGCATATCATAGCATCTTCTTCCTGTCGGTTAAATTTCGCGTCTGTAGCACGTCATCTTCGTGGTATAGCAATTTTAATGGCCAGTGGTGTAAAATGGTTTCCATTTTTAAGTTAATATATAATTCAATTATGCTACGAAGCACAGAACAACGAGGATAATGGTTAAACATAAATAAGGTAATTGGGTAATGGGAACAGGCAGGAAGGGAAGAGGTTCAGAACAATTCCTGGTGCGGCTTTACAACTGCGCAGAAGAAATTATGCCACTGATAAATGAAGAAGCTTTGCAAGAAGACGGCAGAAGTCAGAAGGATAATCCATTGCCTTTATGTGAATGGTATAAGTTCAGGTGAAATGGTACAAAACAAAGAAGAGTGATAGGAAACGTTGCACGCGATCATCGCTGACAATTAGTTTGTATACTGACTGCATAATGAGTGAAATAACAGAATTATGTCGATGTGTGTCATTCTAAGAAAATCAGCATAATACGATTCGGTGATGACATAGCAGTGATTGCCGAAAGTGAACCGGAACTTAGTAGGTTGCTTAATGAAACAGGGCCTTTTTCTAACTGATGGCTGCAGTATGGACATAAAAAACTGGGGTAATTGTGTGCGCAAAGCTTGAAAATTTTGTATGGCTACATAGTAAACTTAGACAAGAATCTCTTGAAGAAATAGACGAATTTTACTATATCGTAACTGGAATATGTACAAAGGGAAGATGCACGAAAGGCATAGTAGCAAGGCTGACATAAATGGCTGTAAATCAATAGAAACAACTATCCATTATCATCTTCTTTTCAAGGACTATGATACAGCCTGTTTCAAACTCTCAAACAAAAGCAATCCCATCTTTTCCTAGGTCTTCCAATATCTCTTTTCCCATTTGGATTGTTGCCCAGGACCTTCTGGGAAATTTTATGGTCTGATATGCTCAAGATATGCTGTTTCCAGTTTTCACGATACTTTTGAATTTTTTCATTCATGTTAAAAATATTAATTTATAGGACAGGAACCGCTATCACTTTGCAGAATTTCATGGTGGTCTCTTTTTGCACTTTATGGCCCTGTGTTCTACTAATGAGAACACAGACAGTTTGGAATTAGTGTAGTTTATTTTCACTATCGCAGTCAAAATCGAAACTTACATCACAGCCTAAGTAAGAGATTCGAGAGAATTGTTAAAATACTGAATTATCCAAAAACAATTTTTGATCAAACTAGATATTTTACTCAGAATCCCATTATTTTCATTTGATTACTAGAAACTTTTAAATTGTATTCCTTGTATATTTCGTTCAGCTGCTATACTCATTTTAGGAGGTCATCTTCATTCTTTCGAAAAATAACGATATTATCTGCAAACAGAAGCACATTCAGGTACTCACGAGTCGCTATCTTAATTTCGTTTGCTTACTTTACATTTCTATTTACGAAGAGAGAAGTCAATGTAAGTATTAAAAAGAGTAGTACCCTTGTCTTACACCTTGGTGAATAACTGTTTCTTCTAATTCACTCCTTCATGTGTTTGTTACACTGCGTGTACTTTCTTTTCACTATCTGTGTTACGTGAAAAGGATATTAACATTCAGACATAGTATTCAATAGGCTATCACGGCTCAGAAGTTCGAAAGCTTTCTCGAAGCTGATGAAGGCCAAATGGGCTTCTAGATGGAGTTCTCCGGCTTTTTCTATAACGTTCTTAATTACTGACATGTTGTCTTCACACGAACGATGCGATCTAGCCGGCCGTGGTGGCCGAGCGGTTCTAGGCGCTACAGTCTGGAACCGTGCGACCGCTACGATCTGATGACTGATGACCTCAGAAGTAAAGTCCGATAGTGCTCAGAGCCATTTTTGATGTGATCTAAATCGATTTTGTTCCTCAGAAATAACAGCTTCTTGGATGTTCTTCATGCAGTCATTGTTTGTCTTTGGGTAAAGTTTGTAGTCAGTGTTCTGAAGACTGATGCCACGATAGTTTTTATACGAGTTACAGCGTCTATCTTTCTTAAAGAGGGAGATTACTTTTGCTATGTACCGAAAGTCAGGGTTGCAATTTCTACAACATTCAACTATTAATTACCTGATGCAGCCAGATGATTGTAAAAGTAATGAAAATCTCACAAATAGCCTCAGATACAAGAAACTACTGTTTACATTCAAATAAAAACTCTTTGAGATCAGAAAAAAGATTATTGAAAAACTATGTTTGGAGCAGAGCTTGGAATGTGTGCAAAATTTGGATAGTGGGGAAAATATAAATGAAATCATTAAAAGTCTTTGTGTTGTGATGTTGCAGGACACTGTTGAAGATCAGGAAGGTCAACCGAGTTAACTAGAAAAAAATGCCTAAAAGGAACCCAATAAATCCAGGAGATAGAATGGTTGAGACATATTGCAACATTATTAATTAATTAAAACGCCAGTTAAGAAGCAATCGAGGAAAACAATCTCTGGGAGGCTCTAACAACCCTAGCACAACAAAGGTCAGCATTTAATAACGACTGTGGTGTTGCTCACGCTGCTAAATACTGCATTTTCGGGCAACAACAGTTATATTATGTGGCAGGTGTCATTAGAGCACAGTTAATAAAGTCATTTCATGTAATAATGAAAAAACTAGGCACTCATCTTTTTGTGTTTCCCACGCTGGTCTCGTCGTGAATCATGACTCAATCGTTGAAAATCTAGGAGGTTATGATTCCAAGCTCGGATGCAAAGAGGCCTAGGTTTTATTCTGCTATATTCAAAAGTTTTGTAGATGCGCTTCTCAAACCATTCTTGGAGATTACACTTTAGCTGGACAATGGTGATGTAAAAAAAATAATCAGCACTCCGAAATTAAGTTACACTTCCTTTTAATTGCTTTTATTCCAATATCACGTGACACACTAAACATCGCTTCACAATACAAAACATACTTGAAAACATATTCCTCACAGTCACTGTTAAAGTTCACATTTTATAAACTGACGACAATATTCGTCTTTCCAAAATGACGTCCACGACTTGACTTTCTCAAGGTCCGACTCTCTAACAAGTTAACAACTAACTAACTAACAATCGCTTACGAACCCAAAAATCAGAGTTATAAGTACGTCAAAGATCATAGTGACAAAAGAAAGAATACACATAAGAATAATATCATTGCAATATAAACGTATCGATGTATCACAAATGAAATCAAATCTGAATGTTGTCTCAGAAATATGTCAAGTAGTTAACAGAAATACAGTAGAATATTACTGGTATCGAGAGGTTCCAAGTACCATTACAAGGCCTAGGAATGAATATGTAATTTAGATCTTCGATGCACTTACGCTGAAATGCAGAGCATAGCTGCTAAGCTACAGGACTGAAGGACTCATGAAACGAATATTAAGACTGGCATTCGAAACGACAACACACCCTTTACTCGAGTCCAAACATGTCTCTAATTAGTGTGTCACTTCATTCACTGTCTGTATGAGTTCAGGATTAGGAAAATACGCTGCCGCAGAAGTGATGCTTGGGAAGCGCTCAAGAAGCTGGCCTCTAGCTATGTCTCGGTATATCTGTGCATCGGTTCGGCGATGCCAGCAGCAATTTCTGCTTGGTTCTTCGAACATTTATCCAATGAACGATCAAATTCGGAGGGTTGTGTTGAACTGTGGGATGATAGCAGGAAAGAAAGTTAGATATTACTGTCCCTTTGACAAAGAGACTCCCGGATGAGAGACTCGTGTCTTATCCCCTGCCGCACATCGCTTGGGGCAGGATTAGCTCAGTCTAGTCACCGAAGATGCTGGAACATGGGCGCCTTGCCTTCTCTCGGAGTAACGTGGCTGGAAGCGCCGGGAGGTACAAGGACGTCCGGATAGATCTTCCTGTTGCTCGTATGGTGTTATCGGGAGACACGTGTGGATCCAACTTCCCTACATGCATGGACCTTGACTCCCAGCCCGACGTCGAAAACCACTGCTGAGAGGAGAGAAGACTGGAAAACAGAAGGCACAATCATTGGTAATCTCAAAGTTAGTGTGTCTGGGTGGTCCAAACAGCTTTTCATTCTGTGAAATTTGCGACTTCCTTATAGAAACACAAACACGACGCATCTAGTCTGTCTGACAAGGGCACCTAGATGGGTGTGAAACGTGCTACATGAAAAGAGGGAGTATGCCTGAGAGATGCAACACGTTGTTCACTTCATGCAAGGCACAGATCGTGAAGTGCTGGCACTTGCTTTAAACTTACAGTAGAGTCGGCTAAAGGTCTCTGCTGTTGCTGTTGCTGTTGCCAGATTTAACTGCGAAGCCCTAACGGCGACCGGCGAAAACAATAGTCTGCAGTATGTGGTCAAAAGTATCCGGACACCCCTGTATAATGCGGAATTGATCACTAGATGTCTTCAGAAGCGGAGCCACCATTATAAAAGGGAGCGGGGTGTATTGTGTTGTCAGTAGAAAAGCAGTAACAGCAGAACTGGTCGGAAAGGAGAGCTCAGTGATTCCTAACGTGGCCTAATCGTCGGATTTTACCTGAGTAACAAATCCATGAGGAACATTTCAACCCCTCTAGTTTCCCAAGTCGATTGTTAGTAAAGCCACTGTGAAGTGGAAAAGTAAAGGAACAACCACAGCTTAAGCAAGGTCAAGCAGATTTCATGCACAGGTGGACAGGGCGCCGGCCGCGGTGGCCGAGCGGTTCTAGGCACTTCAGTCCGGAACCGCGTGACTGCTACGGTCGCGGGTTCGAATCCTGCCTCCGGCATGGATGAGTGTGATGTCCTTACGTTAGTTAGGTTTAAGTAGTTCTAAGTTCTAGGGGACTGATGACCTCAGATGTTAAGTCCCGTAGTGCTCAGAGCCATTTGAGCGGGCAGGGACCGCCGAGCAATGCGGAGGATGGCTGTAAAACATCGTAAGAAATCAGCGCGAAGGAATCACTCGTGAGTTCCAAAGTAAAATGAATCATCCAATTTAAAAAAAATCATTACTATTATATTATATGAGATATGTGCGAGAACAACGTAATGTTGGGAAGAGCAAACTCTCAAGTTTTACATGATACAACATGAGAGGGACTCTACAAAATGTAATGGTTCAAATGGCTCTGAGCACTATGGGACTTAACATCTATGGTCATCAGTCCCCTAGAACTTAGAACTACTTAAACCTAACTAACCTAAGGACATCACACAACACCCAGTCATCACGAGGCACAAAATGTAATGTTTTTTTTGTGCAGTTTCACGGGAAATGGTGTATGGTACTTTTTTTTACCTAGAACACTGTTACAGGACGAACATGTTTCGATATGCTTGAGAACTTTCTTTTTCCACGGTTGGAGACTGATTCGAACGACTTCATTTACCGACAGAATAGGGCACCGCCACACTGGCATCTGGATGTGCGGGAATTTTTAAATCGAAGGGTTACTCAACGATGGATCGGTGACACTGGACCAAATGATTCAGTCTTATATTACTGGCTTCCAAGTCACCGGACCTGACATTATGTGATTATTTCTTGTGGGGCTTTGTAAAAGAATCTGTTTACGTGCCTCCGTTACTAACGACAGTGAATGAACTGAGACATCTCATAACAAAAGCTGTGGAAGCTATAACTCAAGACATTCTAGCTGCAGTGGGGAACAATCTGAATACCGCATTGACATATGCCTTGTATCTCAAGAGGGGCATATTGAATACCTATGAAAAAGTATGAAAAAAACATTTTGAATTTCCCGTTCACCAAAAAACAAAATTCATTGTATACGTTTATTAGTTTCAGAAATATAGACGTGCCAAATCGGATGATTCTTTTTGATACACCCTGTACTACAAGCAGTCCATGTAGCACTCTGTCTGTGTGTAGGGAGTGTAAGAGAATGGGGAACAATGATAGAGTAGCTCCTCATAAGCCATAAACGTTTGTAGTCAGTCTTAAGTGATGCTTAAGGTCGCATAAAAAGTGACGCCACTGGACAGTGGATTACTGGAAACGAGTGATTTGGAGTGAAGAATCACGCCATACCCTATGGCGATACGATGAGAGGGTTTGGATTTGACTAATGCCTGGAGAATTTGACGTCACGTATCTTCCACGTGGCACAGACACTTCCTATTCCGCCGTCCATGACCCACCGCATGCTAGCGGCAACTGGTCCATATGTTTGCCACAGCTTGCTGTTCAAGATAAGGTACGAGACCCTCACACTCCCGTGGCGCTGGAGCGGTTTAGATCTGTATTATGCTCCTGACAGAGCTATAGCCCTTTTCGTCAGCTCTCAGATGGCGCTTTGGTGCTGTTGTCCCACGTGCCTTACCAGCCTGTTGCTGGGGGCCCTTGCAACACACCCTCTCACCACTAATCCAGCTTTTGGACGTCCGGTCGCCCTTCTTTTACTTCCGACAATTTTACCTCGAACTGAACTACGTCCACACTGAGATACTGCCGATGCGCTAGTCATCCACGAAAGCGATCTATAGCTCTCTTCAGCAGCACAGGCCACCGAATGTGGTTGAGGGGAAGCATCCCCACGTCAACTGGCGTGCCATCTGGCGATCGGTGCTCGCTGCTTATCTTGATACTGACGTCCAGTTTGCATGGCACATCACGGTCAATGTGAATCAAGCATGCTGGTCACGCCTTCACGGCATTCACATTGCAGACATCCCATTGTGTGTCGCCTGTGATGTTTTGGGCACGGACAGTACCGCCTGGTGTGCGGATAGGTGTTAGGTATCCGGTTCTTGGTGCGGCAGATGCTGGCCTTAATTACCTGTACCTTCGTCATCAGATACCTCGTTACTTGCTCCTCGAGGTATTTCCCACAAGCGAAGACGAACTCCGTGAAGTGGATTTGTGGATACGCAGATCACTACTTGTTTGCTGACGGCAAGAAAAATATCCTCGATTTTTGGCACTTCCTTAATGAACGCCATTGTGCAGTTGTCTGCAGTCCTAAATAAAGACAATTTTTCTCCAATTTCCACTTGTAGTGTCTTTCTTAATCTACCCTAGAGTTATGCCGTTGCTGCAATGAGGAGTTGATCCACGCTTTTTCCACTCTTAGAACCGGTTATTCTCTGGTCATCGGAATCTTCTTATCCAAAAAGCTATTGCATCAATAGTCCCACAGAGTCTGGCGGCTTATCACTCCCTCCCCCTCATGAAACCTGTTCCTGGTATTCTCGACGGTATTAAAAATAATTTGAATAAAGTAAAAAGAGATAAATAAGTAAAGAGATCAGTGATGTTCTTTGTACCTCTGCTCCACGGTCCCCAAACTTTCCTTGGTTCCTTGGGAGAAGGAACAGGACATGGTGGCCAGATATCGGCTTGCGATCCCTGCCCACTTTGCCTCCACCTCTCCTTTTCGCCGTTTCTCTCATCCGACTACCCGAATATCTGGCCGGTACCCAAGTTCCGCCTGAGTTACACTAATCACAGACATTTAGAAAACTTTCCGTCGCTATTTTTCTTGACTTCCGGAAGGCGTTCGATACAGTTCCGCACTGTCGCCTGATAAACAAAGTAAGAGCCTACGGAATATCAGACCAGCTGTGTGGCTGGATTGAAGAGTTTTTAGCAAACAGAACACAGCATGTTGTTATCAATGGAGAGACGTCTACAGACGTTAAAGTAACCTCTGGCGTGCCACAGGGGAGTGTTATGGGACCATTGCTTTTCACAATATATATAAATGACTTAGTAGATAGTGTCGGAAGTTCCATGCGGCTTTTCGCGGATGATGCTGTAGTATACAGAGAAGTTGCAGCATTAGAAAATTGTAGCGAAATGCAGGAAGATCTGCAGCGGATAGGCACTTGGTGCAGGGAGTGGCAACTGACCCTTAACATAGACAAATGTAATGTATTGCGAATACATAGAAAGAAGGATCCTTTATTGTATGATTATATGATAGCGGAACAAACACTGGTAGCAGTTACGTCTGTAAAATATCTGGGAGTATGCGTGCGGAACGATTTGAAGTGGAATGATCATATAAAATTAATTGTTGGTAAGGCGGGTTCCAGGTTGAGATTCATTGGGAGAGTCCTTAGAAAATGTAGTCCATCAACAAAGGAGGTGGCTTACAAAACACTCGTTCGACCTATACTTGAGTATTGCTCATCAGTGTGGGATCCGTACCAGATCGGTCTGACGGAGGAGATAGAGAAGATCCAAAGAAGAGCGGCGCGTTTCGTCACAGGGTTATTTGGTAACCGTGATAGCGTTACGGAGATGTTTAATAAACTCAAGTGGCAGACTCTGCAAGAGAGGCGCTCTGCATCGCGGTGTAGCTTGCTGTCCAGGTTTCGAGAGGGTGCGTTTCTGGATGAGGTATCGAATATATTGCTTCCCTCTACTTATACCTCCCGAGGAGATCACGAATGTAAAATTAGAGAGATTAGAGCGCGCACGGAGGCTTTCCGGCAGTCGTTCTTCCCCCGAACCATACGCGACTGGAACAGGAAAGGGAGGTAATGACAGTGGCACGTAAAGTGCCCTCCGCCACACACCGTTGGGTGGCTTGCGGAGAATAAATGTAGATGTAGATGTAGATGTAGATGAATAACACTTCACGTAACCACAGTCTAATATATACAGTCGCGACACTTACTGCTGTGAAAGTTTTTACCATTTGACAGTTCAAGTGACACTAGCGCCCCTAGCGGCCAGAAAGCTCACCTTCCTCTGACGGCAGATGCGATGTAAAAATAATGTTTGCTTTTAATTCGTTTTGTACGTAATTTACAAAACAGTCAATATATTTTTGCGTTACAAGTGTTAGGAGAACAGCGAGAGACATAAATGATCGTGAAATATAAGTAAACAGAGCACGAACTATTGAATGAAGTGACATAAGCTGCAACATATTCTTGAAGAAATAATTAAGAAGTAGCATACAATCGCACTTATTCCACTGAAAGTAAGAGAATAAACACTGTATATCCCACATATGAAGTATATAGATGATCTTCTTTGTGTAAAAATGAAGCGACACATCACTTTTCATTACGTTCTGCTTTACAGGAAGCCTGCTTCCAAAAATACAATTTCCGTCTTATTCTTTGTGGTATCAAATTGTTTCAATAAAAAGTATGACTGTTTTAAAACTTTATTATATCCCATTGATACATTTAACGAAAATAAAATTAAATGAATGAGTCAGTACTAACACTTTAGCAACCCAAATGAGCCAGCTTCATCACTTTTTTATTTCTTCTCTTGCTTCTACAGACTAAGTCTTGATTCCTGAATTTAATAATGTAGAAGAGCCTCACTTTCACAAACAGTCTTCTTAACAGCAGCTTGGTTTCAGCACAGCACCCAGGTGGAAAACTGGGGATGTCCATCAACATGTTCACAAAGAAAGCACCACAATTACTTATGTGAGCATATTCATCAAAAGTAGAAGTCATCTTAGTCTCACAATGAGTTAAAAATTCTTTGACATCTTCTGTAAAAATAAATAGGCTTCCAAAGTTGCGTTCATAGCTTTTAAAATGAAAAGCATTGTCATTTGCGTCTAAGTCTTGGCTGCCATCTACAAGTACTGTCCTGCATTTACCACAGACATGAATTGTAAGCAGTTTCATTAATACATAACCAAACACGTATGTCATGCTGTTTGCCTCTCCGAGGTCTGTTTGGACTTCCACATTTGGTAGTCTGATCACTGAACTCGTGTCACTGATGTCCATCAGTGGTGAAACAAGTAATTTGGGCGCTGCTTTCATATCCACTATTGTCTGACCCCAGTTGATCCCCCCACAATTGGAGGTAGCTACACTATGTGTGTTCATTAATTTGCTTAAAGCACAATTACTGAATGCACCACAAAACTGTCGTGGTGATGGGTTGCTACAAAAACCACCTTTATGCCTTATCGCGGAGAAAAAGGTTTCCAGTGGATCTTGATTAATTTTGCGTGTTAATAAATACAACTTGGTTCCATCCAAAACGTCATCAACAAACATGTTCAAAGAGCTTATGTTACCCAGAAGTCCTTTAACACACTTAATCCTGGATGAAAAATCTTTCCCATCAACATCTACAAATTTCTATGACTGTATCCATGGTTTCAGTGTCTTTAATATTTCTAAATGTCTTGAGGCACTTGTAATGCAGTTCCTTAAGAATACAGGCCCTTTAACACTATATCCATTAAATATGTCAAAAATATCGTTTACTTTTTGGCAAAAATCTGCAGTAGCAGTAGCAGATGATGATATGGTGCCACAAGTAACAAGTGTCTCAATGCCTGCTGCTAATGTATGACTCAACACACGAACTGCAGTGCTTACCTTCATTTTTGAAAATGCTGGCAGCTGGACAGCTCTTTTAGTGAGCTTGGGGGCCAACTTGTACTTCCTTACACAATCACTTGAGTACAACTGACAAATGTCCTTCCATGAAGCAGTGCCAATCCCTCCTTCATCTGTTGTGCGGATAATGTTATACCTGAATAAATTATTACGTGTCATAAAAAAAGTAGATCTTACTCCCTTCGTGTACTAAGCATGGATTAACTGGTGTGATACCCAGTCTGTTCCTCCACTCCACAAAATTCGAGCCTTGGTCAGTCACACATGTTTTTACAACCAAATCAATCTCTGTGAGTTTTTTGACAACTTCAAAAAATATGCGCGTCAGATGGGTGGCTCCTACTGGTCCGTTTGAGAAATAATATACTAATGGCTGTTTAAAACTTGAGAAGACGCCCTTAATCATTATAACTAATGCAGTATTGGCAACGACAGATGTACGTATGAAACCCATGTCTTCAAATCCAATAACACGATCTCTAGAGCTGTCATATATCAAATTTTCCATTAGTGACATCTCATCCATATACAAATTAACAATTACATCAGTTTCTGGTAACTGCTGCACTTTCTGCTTTAAAAGATGAAATATGTTATTATTTATCCCACAATTTAATTGTATATCTTCTACATACCTTTGTAAGGTACGTACTGATGGAAGGCTAAAACAGTGTGATAAAAAACTGTATGCCTGAGTACTATAATACAACAAATTAAGTGCAAATAATTTAGTCTCATCTTTCCATCTCGCACCACGTTTTCCATTCAATGGTATACTGGTTTGGCTCATCAGTAAATCGAGAGCATCTTTTTTCAAGTACTTGGAACCAATACTTTTTAAAATGAGCTTGTCCTTTTTTACTTGTGTCCTGTGACGTTGTGGTTGCAGTTTATTCTTACGATGGGCGCTTTCCTTGTCACGTAGTAAATTTGTACGAAGTCTACTGATTTGTACATTTTTAAATTTCACACGATTTTCCAACACGCGAATAATTTCACGTAATCTAAGCATTTCATCTTCAGAAGATGTCTGTGTTGCAGATTCCGTTGTTAGTGATTTTATATGCGTCTCTCGTGTAGTAACACTTGTGGTAGCTGTTTCTTCTGTGTCAGGAGACAGTTTTATTGTTTTTACAGTAACACTTTCACGTTTGTATGGCAATTTTCTCTTCATCGTCACTAGTTGTGGCTTATTCGGCACGTCAAATGACGTAGGAACTGCATTCCATACCAATATCTTCTTTTCCACGCTCATGAACTGGTTTGACTCGAAATGTAACGCACAAAACTTGACGTTATTGTGCAAATAAAGGATATCTTTTTGCAGCAGGTCCTGTCTTCTGCTATTTATTAACCATTTCTTGCTCCTAAAAAAGAAAAACAAATTCAGTAATTCAATACAGCTTAGAAAGAATCGTATATAAAGAGCGCTCTAATGTGATGTTTCATACCTCTCAGGGTCCTTAGGAAACCTGAAGAATGACAAATGTGGTGTCTTCTTCCTATTATTACTGCAACTGATTGCGCTACATAGGCTGTCTTTCGTAAAAACCATCTTAAAAATGAATATAAACGGTACTGCTTACATTTACTGAATACCGTATTCAGGAGCGTAGCTTCTCCACCGCTTGGGGCGCTGTTGTCGCTGTGTATAGCAAAAATCAGCGAGAGTGTCGCGACTGTATACAGGGTGTTACAAAAAGGTACGGCCAAACTTTCAGGAAACATTCCTCACACACAAAGAAAGAAAATATGTTATGTGGACATGTGTCCGGAAACGCTTACTTTCCATGTTAGAGCTCATTTTACTACTTCTCTTCAAATCACATTAATCATGGAATGGAAACACACAGCAACAGAACGTACCAGCGTGACTTCAAACACTTTGTTACAGGAAATGTTCAAAATGTCCTTCGTTAGCGAGGATACATGCATCCACCCTCCGTCGCATGGAATCCCTGATGCGCTGATGCAGCCCTGGAGAATGGCGTATTGTATCACAGCCATCCACAATACGAGCACGAAGAGTCTCTACATTTGGTATCGGGGTTGCGTAGACAAGAGCTTTCAAATGCCACCATAAATGAAAGTCAAGAGGGTTGAGGTCAGGAGAGCGTGGAGGAAATGGAATTGGTCCGCCTCTACCAACCCATCGGTCACCGAATCTGTTGTTGAGAAGCGACTGAAATGTGCAGGAACTTCATCGTGCATGAACCACATGTTGTGCCATACTTGTAAAGGCACATGTTCTAGCAGCACAGGTAGAGTATTCCGTATGAAATCATCATAAC
This sequence comes from Schistocerca piceifrons, assembly GCF_021461385.2. Lineage (NCBI taxonomy): Eukaryota > Metazoa > Arthropoda > Insecta > Orthoptera > Acrididae > Schistocerca > Schistocerca piceifrons. Next base: position 304,959,409 of record NC_060139.1, on the reverse strand, counting down.
GTGCTCCATTGAGCGCAGGTGGAAGAACATGGGGCCCAATCAAGACATCACCAACAATGCCTGCCCAAACGTTCACAGAAAATCTGTGTTGATGACGTGATTGCACAATTGAGTGCGGATTCTCATCAGCCCACACATGTTGATTGTGTAAATTTACAATTTGATCACGTTGGAATGAAGCCTCATCCGTAATGAGAACATTTGCACTGAAATGAGGATTGACACACTGTTGGATGAACCATTCGCAGAAGTGTACCCGTGGAGGCCAATCAGCTGCTGATAGTGCCTGCACACGTTGTACATGGTACTGAAACAACTGGTTCTCCCGTAGCACTCTACATACAGTGACGTGGTCAACGTTACCTTGTACAGCAGCAACTTCTCTGACGCTGACATTAGGGTTATCGTCAACTGCACGAAGAATTGCCTCGTCCATTGCAGGTGTCCTCGTCGTTATAGGTCTTCCCCAGTCGCGAGTCATATGCTGAATTGTTCCGTGCTCCCTAAGACGCCGATCAATTGCTTCGAACGTCTTCCTGTCGGGACACCTTCTTTCTGGAAATCTGTCTCGATACAACCTACCGCGACACGGCTATTGCCCCGTGCTAATCCATACATCAAATGCCTTGCATATGGGGGATACTGTCCTACATTTTAGAGACACAGTGCGGTTTCTGGGCCTAATTTTTGACTCCAGGTTGTCATGGCTGCCACGCCTACGTGACTTGAAAGCCAGAACGCTGAAGGCACTGAACATCCTCAAGTGCCTCAGCCACAGATCTTGGGGCGCGGACAGGGCGCGTCTCCTTCAGTTTTATGGAGCTTTTGTGCGTTCACGGCTGGACTATGGGTGCACAGTATATGGGTCAGCGAGGCCATCTTATTTGCGGATCCTTGACGCTGTTCACCATGCTGGGATCCGGCTGGCCACGGGTGCTTATCGGACCAGTCCCGTACCCAGCCTCTGTGCTGAGTCTGGCGAACCGCCACTTACCATCCGGCGGCAGCTCCTGCTGGTGCACCAGGCTTGTAAGTTTCTTGCAGCTCCCAGATCGCCTGCTCACCATCTTGTTGCCCATCCACCTCTGGACCGCCTTTTTTCCCGCCGTCCCCGGGCTACGTTGCCGTTTGGGATCCGTGTGCAACGTGTACTAGAGTCCCTCGGTGTGGAGTCTGTACAACCCCAAATCCAAGGTTTTAACCGCCTGCCACCCTGGTTACTGAAGAGGCCCGGAGTGATTTTAGATTTATTGCAGTACAAGAGAGATTGCACTCCTGCCACCGTTTTTAATGCAGCATTTTCTGCCATTTTATCTGAGCACCACGACTATGTAGCTGTTTTTACGGATGGGTCGAAACAAGGGAATTCTGTTGGTTGCTCAGTTGTTTTTCCATATCGTGTCCTCAAGGTCCGACTGCCTCAGACTTTTACTGTCTTTGATGCAGAATTGTTTGCGATCTTGCGGGCACTGGAGCAGATGAGACATTCTTCCCCTCCTAAATTTCTTGTCTGTTCCGATTCACTCAGTGCCCTTCACTCATTGCAACGTTTGTATCCGGCAGACAAAATCGTCCAGACCATCCAGGATGCCCTCCTCAGACTACAGCGACTGGGGAAGGTTGTAGCTTTCTGCTGGGTTCCGGGGCATGTTGGCATTGCTGGGAATGAAAGGGCAGATCTCGCAGCCAAGGAGGCGTGTCTCGCCCCACAAGTATCTCAGTGTGCTATCCCCTTGCACGCACTCACCTCGCTGTTGAGCTCACGGGTCATGCGTCGGTGGGAGGATGAGTGGCTGGAAGTGACTGACAATAAGCTCCGTATAGTCAAGCCCACAGCGCGTGTGTGGTGTACTTCCTTTCAGCCCCATCGACGGGCCAAGGTTCTCCTCACTCGGCTTCGAATAGGCCACAGCCCTATGACGCACGGCTTCCTGCTCCGGCGAGAGGACCCTCCAATGTGTGGTGCTTGCGGGGTCCAGGTCACTGTGCGCCACGTTTTATTGGATTGCGTTTTATTTTCTGACCAGCGGGTCGCGGCTGACTTGCCAGCGGACCTGCCATCTCTTTCAGGCAACACTCGGACGAATGTGGTTAAAGTTTTAAAGTTCTGTGCCCTGTCAAATGTTTTTACAAAGATTTTAGGGAGAGTATTTTAATTTGCTCACTGTGTGACAAGCTCGCCCATATTTTATGTAAGTGGCCAGCCAATAACAATATCCTGTGACATTCTTGTTGCTATGTTTCCCCTTTCCTTAGGTTTTACTTTCTTATGTAGCATTTTCCTTCTTTTCCTGCTTTCTTTGAGTGTGTGCTTTAGTTTTCTTAGGTCTGTCCACATTCGTTCCTTTTAATGTGTGTCAGGGCGCTGATGACCTCGATGTTGAGCGCCCATAAGCTCCAACACACCTCCACCACCACCACATCAAATGGGCATCTGCCAACTCCGCATTTGTAAACATTGCTCTGACTGCAAAACCACGTTCGTGATGAACACTAACCTGTTGATGCTACGTACTGATGTGCTTGATGCTAGTATTGTAGAGCAATGAGTCGCATGTCAACACAAGCACCGATGTCAGCATTACCTTCCTTCAATCGGGCCAACTGGCGGTGAATTGAGGAAGTACAGTACATACTGACGAAACTAAAATGATCTCTAACATGGAAATTAAGCGTTTTCGGACACATGTCCACATAACATCTTTTCTTTGTCTGTGTGTGAGGAATGTTTCCTGAAAGTTTGGCCTTGCCTTTTTGTGACACCCTGTATATTAGACTGTGACGTAACCATGTGGGGCACACACATTCCGTCCCTGGCGTATAGGGATGGCGACATGAAGGGCATATGTCCACCCCTTTAATTAATCATGTCACATCCATCAATAACCATGCCGAACCTGAAACTATACAGGACAAAGACACGGGAAAAGGTGCGCGTATCTGTGGGAGAAGTTGTAGGAAAGTGAATTTACAAACGGAAGTTGATTTCACAATTACCGAACATCTATTCAGTTTCAAAATATAAGATATGGAATCTTACTGCACTGCTCCTCTTTAAAAAAAAAGTAACGAAAAACCGAAGTTAATTTTGTGGGACCTTGATAGAAATCGTTATTAAGTCTGAAAGAAGAGAAAATAAGAGCTGCTCATCTGGCCATCTCACATTTTCACATTTTCGAATTAATAAGACAGATAACACAATGAACTCCGCATTCTAGTTGCACAAATGAAATAGGTAAATGCGATCTGCTCAGAGTAAGGTCTCTGAAATGTAACTACCAGCTCACGCTATCTGCTGTTCTGAAAAAGTGACACTTTTATCTTCAAGCTCTATACTCAACAGGGGACGAAAGTTAGAAAGCGAACCATACCAAATTCTCTGTAGGATGTAGAAAAATTTCCGCTACCAGTCACAATAAAAGGTTATTTATTTATTACACGACCGGTTTCGGGCTTGCGCCCGTCTTCAGGTGTTTATACATTGATGCACATGTTTATATGCTGGAAATCACTTTATAAATATAAAGAAATTGTTTGCTGGTGACTAAACAGATATAAGTGGGACAATTGTAAGCGGCAAGGCAGCATTTGTCGAAAATATATCTGTACTTACATAAAGCTGAAGCATCATTTTATAGTTAAGCTGTGGTGACCGTTTTTCCACTTAGTTACACACTTATTTCATTTTCACGTCCATATTTGGTCAGTACTATCACGGTTGAGGTACCCAGGCGTACACCTCTTCGTACAAAGCAAATCGACGGCCAGAAATACATTTCTTTAGGGCTTCGAAAATATGGAAATCGCATTGGGGGGACTGCCACAACTAAAGCACAGAGGTACATTGACACTTTGCAAGTGCGAAATAATTTTGTATAGGCTTAAGATGAAAGCGTAAACGTGCCCCGGGTATGAGGCGCGTTTATCCATATCGTCCTCGCAAGAGATAAGAGTCACTGACTTTGCTGTCACCTCTTTATTTACAACATAACATTAGCTGCAGTTAGGACACTTTACAGGCTTTTATTTGACTGTGTAAGTAGAACGGAAGTACTGGTAGTTTGATGCGTGCATTGGAGTGTGATGTGATTCGAAACCTGTAGTTAGTAACAGCACAACACATGAAAGAAAGCATTGTTTTCATCTTTTATGCCGTTTCAAAGGCTAGGTGCTTGACTTGTGGAGGGAGACCACTTTATTTCGTGTTTGGCGATATGCAGGTGCTTACATCGTGTATTCTCAAATTCATTGCTTATTTCCACAATGAGAACGGCGTCACCAGTCTTTCGCGCTTGTCGATTACGCATATACACGGGCTGTGATCGTTGTGGGTTCGCGATGCTGTAATTTTCTGCCGTCTGTGACGACGACGACAGTTTGGAAACTGGTGGCAAGTGCGTAGAATCATATTAAGTGCAGCTGGCGCCCTACCGAAAGCTTTTTCCCCTCCTGTTGCTCAAGGAAATTGATTAAATATATTGCAGCGTCATTAGCTGTTTATTCGATTGGGTGTTTATTAGCTATTCGGGCGTTTTCGTCATTTAGACACCACTTGGTATCTTTCAGTCGCAAAATTTGTGTACTACGCCATACGTACATCTAAATTATTTGAAATTTATTCCAGTTATCGGTTAATCCTCACTGTCGATGTTATTAACCAACTATATGCTCTATAGGTATTGACGTTGGTGCTTTTAATTATGGTGACGGGACATGCTGACAACAATGCTATGTCGTCTGAAGCGTCCTGTGTCGTTGCCTAGCAATTACTTCCGTATTCTCTCGAGTACTTCCAGGTATCAATACGAACATGCTTGTCGTGTTATTGAGTAGAAGCTTCATTTTTGATTCGAGCATTGTAGTGCTGGATTCTGTGTTTCGACTGCAACCAACGCAATATTCTAGAGTTGTTGAGAAGCTTTAAAAGCTTTGAACGAAGCGAAAAGTCACAACTTCTGAGGCGAGTACATCATTCCAGAAAGAGGTAAGAGCCACTGACTTGACTGTCATCTATTTATTTATCATTAAGATCTGCGGCAGTTAGACGAGCACATAAGTTTTTATTTGACAGTGTAAGGCAGACTGGGGCACATTTACGCGGATTCGTTTTCGGCATTTTTAAGTGCTTTGGTTAGATCTATCCTTTTTAAAATTGTTTGGTCTCTTAGCATGGTTACTAAAGTATAACTTGGTGTACACACTTTTAACTCAAATTACGTTTAAAAGTGCAAAATAATTTTATAGAGGTTCACTGTCATCACTGTTCGAGTTGTAATTTATGCACGCTAACACGCATAAAATAATGTGTTTCCCGTGGCGCTATCGTCGTGGGCCCACCTTTAACATCTAAAATACTGGGCCGACTCTTCATTTATTTTTGATTGGTTCTATCGTTTCAAGCAGTAAATACAAAGCCACGTTTCATCGTCTTCATCACACTGCTGCCGGTTATAAGAGAAAGGAAGAGGAACTGGATTAGACATTCGTCAGGACGTTAGTGCTTGCTAAGACACGCTTTAGAAGGACTTGTTTGAGGGAGGAGGCTGAGAGGAAGGAGGAGGTGCACGACGATAGACTGCACAAAGGGAAGTGGAAATAACGCGGCCCTGAAGAGGATGGCAAAGACAGGAGAGCATGGGGAATTACCATGTGGAAATCTGCCTCTGGGCAGAACACTAATGATGTTATCAGAAGTAGGCCCGCCCACATTTTTCCTCGTTCTTGCTTGCAGCAATTTATTGCTCTTATCAGTCCATGCTCTCAAAGAATTAATTCTTTCTGCTAAAGATTCGTTAGATTCAAACAGAGTTATTAGCAGTTTCTACCTTTTATTCTCCTGCATCTCCACTTTTTTGGCTGCGTTTCCAACTGCTGCTGCTTTAAAATTTCCTTGTGGGATATTAGCTAAAAGGGCAATGCAAAATAGTGCTTAAACGTGCGCCAACAGAACCGCGTAAAAGAGCCCCATCGTCATGTTTGTAGTAACTTTCAGGCTTTTAAATTAAACAAATGTGTCTTGTAGAGTAGAATAATATCCTGTAAACGAACATATATTTATCTATTCTCAATTCTAAAAGTTATGCTTCCTAGGAGCTTCGATATTTGACTTACAAAATATACTCACTTTGCACATAAATGCAAATACGTTCTTCGCGCTAAAACGTTCACTCAACTGGTACTGCGAAGTTCGTGAGAGCCCTCAATATATGGCAGTAATAATCTTGCATTGTCGGTAGCGCTCTTGCAAGAAAGGTTACCGAGAAAAATGCTCTGCGTAAACGTGTCCTGTGTGTAAACGTATCCCGGTCTCTCCTATGTAGTGTAAAAGTACTAGCAAATTGATGCGTGCCGTGGAGTGTGATGTGATTTTGGAATATGTAGTTAGTAACAGTACACATCGTGGAAGAGAACGTTGTTTAATTTTTCATGCGATTTCAAAGGTTAGTTGCTTGACCTGTAGAGGCAGACAACTTTACTTACTTTTTGGCGATGTTCATGTGCTATCATTGTGCATTCCCAAATTCATTGCTCAGTTTTACGACGACAACGGTGTCACCGATTTTACTCGCTTGTCGATTACGCATACATACTGTCTGTGACTATGACCATCGTAGCGTTATGCTGCTGTAATTTTCTGCTGTCTGTGAAGAACACGGCACTTTGGAAATTGGTCCAACTACCTAGAGTCATGTTGAGTCGAGATGGTACCGCATCAAAAGCTTGTTCTCCTCCTGTTGCTTAACCTTAGGAGCAGCAAGTTATTTTAGATTACAGATGATGACGATGATGTTTGGTTCGTGTGGCGCTCAACTGCGCGGTCATCAGCGCCCGTACAAATTCCCAATTTTTTCACAGTCCAGTCTAGCCACTGTTACGAATGATTATGATGATGAAATGATGAGGACAACACAAACAGCTAGTCCCCAGTAGATTATAGAGAGTCCTTACCAAGGGCAAAATTTGCCCATGTTAAAATAGGCTATAAACTAGTGATGTGTATTTGTTTTAAGTGATTTCGTTTCCATTGTGAATTTAAATGTGCTCAGTGGAGTTATAACTGGAAACCAATGTTTAGAACATATGGAGTGTCCAAAAACATGTAAGTTAATATACTACTTTTCTCTGGCAAAAGGCATAGCGAGTCTTCGAAATATCTGCTTACTCATTTCCTCAGACTACCATAGGCCACAGTTATAGTACATGTTGCATTAAGAATAAACAAAATAATGCAGATTTATGACATAGCGCTAGGAAACGCAGTTTCGTCGACAGGAAAGTAAAATTAAAAAAGTGTAGAACAAAATTGTATCAAACATCGCTTCAATGCTTCACCGAACTTATATAAGACGTGTTTCTGTTATTCATAAACAACATTCTTAATTATCTGATGCTCTTTGATGATGACGAAGAACTTTCTATTGACTACAAAATAACAACAATAATTACATACATTTTCTATGTTTGTGTACGTTAACGATACCATCATCAAAAGTAATTGCTTAGGTGACATGAAAGCGGCGCAATAGTTACGCGATGAAACAATACCTGCTATTTACAAGCCGGCAGGAGTGGCCGAGTGGTTCTAGGCTCTACAGTCTGGAACCGCACGACCGCTACGGTCACAGGTTCGAATCCTGCCTCGGGCATGGGTATGTGTGATGTCCTTAGGTTAGTTAGATTTAAGTAGTTCTAAGTTCTAGGCGACTGATGACCTCAGAAGTTAAGTCCCATAGTGCTCAGAGCTATTTACAAAATGCAATTTATAGTCTGTGAGAATATGAAATACACACTGGACTGAACTGTGTTAGTGACACACGCGTGTTCTGTAGCCATTGTTCCTTTACAATGACTCCGTAGAAATGCTGCCACAACAGCGTGCCTTTACTGTCGCGATCCGAGGGAAAGGCTTCTCCCCGTAGGCAGAAGATGAGAACACGTGAGTTAATCTTTCAATCGTCTTTACCACTAGTTTTCTTTTAGGTCAGTTTTCACGTCCCCTCTGTGCCAGCGCGCTTGGCGGTTTACCTCGCCACCGCCTCAGAAGAGATTCTAATGGTGACTTTCCATACTGTGCTAGTAGATACATGTTCTTTTCTTTACGTGTGTCTCATAGAAGTGTTATTTTGCTCGATTGAGCTCCGTTCCTCTCTAATATGAGTCAAGTTTCTTCAGCACTTTCTTGCTCGGAAGAGCGCAAACGACCTAGCTGATGATGTTACAGAAATGTAAAATGCGTGTACATCAACTACGAATGGGCTTGTCGTCCCAGATACTTCTGACAGTATCGGCCACGAGTACTTCTTACGTACTAGATATTTCTGAGTGACTGCCGTTGTAATGGGCATCATTTTTCATGATCCCTGACAAGAAGTCCCCAAGTTTTGTCCGGACGCAACGAAAGTCTCATAAGAAGTTTCCGGTTGTCAAGAACGTTTCTTGAAACAGAGCGCAACCGACAGAAATAGCGGAAAGGGGCTGGAACGGGGAACCGTTGCTCATAATCAGCTCGCGCGCCTGCTGGCTTTCACGGGGTAATTACGCCTGTTGCTGTCCGTCGTTAGAGCTGTCTGCGGTGAACAGTCCTTCCGCGGTGACCTTGTTACGGGTAAGTAGGCGCGCCGCAGCGAGGGTCAAGCGCGCTGACCCCAGCCGCTCCACAAGAAATCGTCCCTCAACACTAACCTCCATTTTCACTCGGCAGTTTACTGCAGTGCTACTGTCGGAAGAACTCCTGTTTATTGTGACAGGGGAGTTAACTGCTTGGCTGTCATTTCAGTGACAATTGCTACTGAACTGAGAGCTTCATCTGACATTACACTGAGGTGACAAGCTCATGGGATAGCGACATACACGTATACGATTGGCGGTAGTGCCGCATACACAACGTATAAAAGGGCAGTGCATTGGCGAAGCTGTCATTTGTACTCAAGTGATTCATATGAAAAGATTACTGACCTTGTTGTGACCGCATAACAGGAATTAACAGATTTTGAAAGCGGAATAGTAGTTGGGGGTAGATGTACGAGAGGCGTTTGAAAAGTGCGTGCAAAAATAAAAACTACTTACATCTACATCTACATGTAGATCCATACTCCGAAGCCATCCGACGGTGCGTGGCGGAGGGTACTTTTAGTACCTCTATCGGTTCTCCCTTCTATTCCAGTCTCGTATTGTTAGTGGAAAGAAAGATTGTCGGTATGCCTCCGTGTGGGCTCTAATCTCTCCGATTTTATCCTCATGGTCCCTTTGCGAGATATACGTAGGAGGAAGCAATATACTGCTTGACCCCTCGGTGAAGGTATGTTCTCGAAACTTCAACAAAAGCCCGTACCGAGCTACTGAGCGTCTCTCGTGCAAAGTCTTCCACTGGAGTTTATCTATCATCTCCGTAACGCTTTCGCGATTACTAAATGATCCTGTAACGAAGCGCGCTGCTCTCCGTTGGATCTTTTCTATCTCTTCTATCAACCCTATTTGGTACGGATCCCACACTGCTGAGCAATATTCAAGCAGTGGGCGAATAAGTGTACTGTAACCTACTTCCTTTGTTTTCGGATTGCACCTCCTTACGATTCTTCCAGTGAATCTCAGTCTGGCATCTGCTTTACTGACGATCAACTTTATATGATCATTCCATTTTAAATCACTTCTTATGTCCACTCCCAGATAATTTATGGAATTAACTGCTTCCAGTTGCTGACCTGCTGTATTATAGCTAAATGATAAAGATCTTTCTTTCTATGTATTCACAGCCCATTACACTTGTCTACATTGAGATTCAATTGCCATTCCCTGCACCATGCGTCAATTCGTTGCAGATCCCCTGCATTTCAGTACAATTTTCCATTGTTACAACATCCGCAAAAAGCCTCAGTGAACTTCCGATGTTATCCACAAGGTCATTTATGTATATTGTGAATAGCAACGGTACTACGACACTCCCCTGTGACACACCTGAAATCACTCTTACTTCGGAAGACTTCTCTTCATTGAGAATGACATGCTGCGTTCTGTTATCTAGGAACTCTTCAATCCAATCACACAATTGGTCTGATAGTCCATATGCTCTTACTTTGCTCATTAACATGTTTGGGGAAAACCTTTTTTATTTTTCCACATAGTCTCCTTTTATACTTATACACTTCGTCCAACGCTGTTCTAATTTGCTGATCCCTTCCGAATAATAGGAATTGTCCAAGTCTGTAAGATAGCTATTAGTTGCTGCAATCACCTCCTCATTTGAATAAAATCTTTGTCCCGCCAGCCATTTCTTCAAATTGGGGAACAAATAGTAGTCCGAGGGAGCCAAGTCTGGAGAACAGGGGGAGATATGAAACGAGTTGGAATCCTACTTACAATAATTTTGCGACCACAACTGCTGAGGTGTGTGCTGGAGGGATGTATGAATTCTCCACCCTGCGAACTTTCCGCCCCACTAGAAATCTGCGAACTCTCCGCCTCCTACCTGCGTCTATTGTGTCGCGTCCTACCTGCAGCCGGACCGTCTTGATCACCTTGCTCTACCTGTTCCCTGGACTCGGCCGAACTCCGCCCGCACAGTCCCGTCTGCTCTAGTTTTCGTAGACTTCACATCGTGCCACTTGGATATTACCGTCTCAGTAGTTATGATATGGAAGTTTCGCCGAAAGTTATTCTTTTCACAGTGAAGAAAACGAAGGAAGATGGGACAGTGATTTGGCGCTGTTCAAAACAGAAAAATAATCATTGCTGAGGAAAGCTTAAAACCAAGGATTCTAGAGTGCTCTTTTCGCACGAGCATCAATATGGAGCTCCGGATGACGCAAGTCTGGAAGTACAGAGGACTCTGAACCAGGTAAATAAGAGGGCACGAGAGGAAAATACGTCTATTTCCAAAATCTATTCAGAGGAGCTAGGTAGCTTGCATAATCGAGGGTACGACTTTGTGACAGAAATGCCAGAGCAGCGAACAACGAAGAGGACATTATACAAGCAAAGTCGCAGGGAAGTGAGAGGGAGCCAGAGACAAGAGAAGACATTGAACTTAAAGCAGAGGTATTAACTATGAATGATGGCAGCAGTTTCCTGTTAAGCGAAGATAAATCAGGAGAGAGGACAATAGTTTTTTGTGGAAGAGCAGGGAGAGAGGGCCTAAGAAGTAAATGAGACTCTTTTTTTATGGATGGTACGTTCAAGTGCTGTACCAAACAGTTTTCACAGATATATACAATTCATGCAGATGTTGGAAGTAATAAAAATGAGACTAATATCTACCCAGTTGCATTTGCTTTATTACCAAATAAAAGGAAAGACACATACATCCGACTTTTCAGAAATGTACTGGAAAATATTCCAGAATGGAACCCTGCAAGTGTGACTATTGATTTTGAGTGAGCAGCGATTTCTGCAATTACACATGTGTTACCTACTTCCTCAGTGCATGGATGCTATTTCCACATGAGAAAGTATCTCTGGAGGAAAGTAAAGGATCTTGGACTAACTCGCGAATGTAAAGAAAATGAAGAAGTGAGACAACGAATTCGCATATGTGCTGCGCTGGTGTTTCTACGGCCTGAAAATGTATATGATGGCTGGCTGGAGATACATTCACAGGCACCGGATGTTCCTAGGCTTTCTGACTTTTTCGACTATTTCGTAGAGAGATGGTTGGAAAATGAAGAAAACCCTATCAGCCTTTGGAGGGGCTACAAACGGCTCCATCTAAAAGCTAACTCCGTAGAGGGCTGGTATAACAAAATTAATAATATGCTTTCCAAACCAAATCCTAAAGTTAGTGATGTAATTACTTGCATGAAAACAGAAGCAGAAAATTCAGCGTGCACTTTAATGAGAGCAGAGCTGAGTATGGAAGGTAAAAGAAAGGAAACAGTGTACATGAAAGGCTGGAGAAAATATTGAAAAAGTACGAGGAGGATGGTGAGATAAGGGCTTGCTTGAAGGCTATCTCCTGCCTTCAAAAACAAGGCTAAATAATGTATCAGAATATGTACATAAATAAAAGATATATGAAACTTAAATAGCAATCTTAAAAAATAAAAAAAACAAAAAACAAAAAAGATAAAAGATTTGACGAAGCTTATAAGCTGATTTTAAACACGCCTAAATGATAACAAAATTACTTTTGCCATTTAGCTAGTCCAAAGCTTGGATAAATTGCGATGGGAGATTATTTTTAAAAGAGTAGGTATGTGATTTCTAACGCATCTAAATCCAAAGCGCCACTGGTCCCATGCCTCAATAGTGTTTACTAATTAACAGTTAAAATTAAGCTATACTACACATGTGTGAACATAATGCCACTTAATATTTCCGTGTACTTAATAAGTGCACTTTTATGAAAATATATCTATTGACAATGACTGCTGTCTGGTGCTGTAAAAGAACCGAATCTTCTTTATGTACTGAAATATTCTAAAGTCTCTGTGAAGTCTTATTTCGTTCTGCCTACTGCCTATTTGTTGTTTATCGTACCAAGCGAAGTTTGCGCAGTAGTTAACCAGGGCTCAATCATCTGGTCGACCATATTTGTAAACCGTGATTTGTTTTCCTTGTTTAAGCAAATGCTGTGAAGGTTCCTTAAAGAGGTTATGGTACCTTCATCGCCGCACCCCCCCCCCCCCCCCAAACGCAAAATTGGTCTTCTCTAGGTTGTAGTGATGAATGATCATATACTGAGCTAAAATTAAGCATATCTTTGGAATGTAGACTTGTTTTTGTGAGTTCCCATTCACTTTAGAAATACGCGCACAAATGATTCAGAGATGAGACTCCTAAGCTATTTAAATATTAAGTTATTGAATGAATTGGCGATATTTACCGTGATCGATTTCGAGATCACACAGAACTGTATTAATTTCCTATTTTGTTACCTACACGTCGAATATTTTGTTCTTCTTCAGACATACGTTTACGCAGTGGTTTAGCTATGTATTTTGGTACCTAACGCGGACTTTGGCCATCCTCACCAATTACCATAGTCACAAAATCATTTATTTATTTAGTAATTGCGATAGGGCCATTCATCCGTTTGAGATGCTGTCTAGGTAAGGTATTTCTGTTTACAGTCAGACTTGTTCCTAAGGTTTTAAGGTTTAAAAATTCAACCACGCTTGAAAACTTATAACAAATTTATATGCGTTGTTCAAACTCGTGCCTGTGGTAAACAGACTACAACAAGAATAGTACAAACTGTGACTTTTAGTTGAATGTGCCATCCAAGTTCTAAAAAATTCTCACGCTGTGGCAGATATAGGAGTCAGACGTTAACTGTCAGTTAACGCTTTTTTTATCTCATTGTCTGTTAAACAAAAACGAATTATTAATGCTTGTTTTTAAATATTTTTTCACTTACTGTTTTGATGGTTCAACTGTTGGATTTCCAAGACAGTCAAAGCTGACTGACAGATCTCAGAAAAGAAAATATTACTACTACTTTCATTGGATTCTTCTTCATTTGCTCTTTCTTCAACTAATACACTGTCTTCTTTTCATGACAGTTATGTGCAAGATTTTCTACGTTTTCTTTAATTCCTTCAGTTTTATCAAGAACTACCTCCTTAATAGGTTCTTACTTTTTGTTAATCTCGTAAATTTTTTGATCATCTACAAATTCACTCTTGAACTATAATGTTTTTGCCCTTTCTTTCACGTCTTTTGGGTCGAGTGCTTCTCTGACGTAAGTTTAACGAATTTCAGCAATGAACCAGCCAACAAATGGCCCTTCAAAAACCGGACCGCAATTTACTTGTTTATTTATTTATTTACTTATTTTGTGCTCCACTTGGGCAACGTCACTGTGTATGTGTTCTAAACCAAATTCCTGCATAAATGAATAGAATCATTTTTTTTACTTTTAATCAGTAAGAACTCTCTATGTAAAAACATATAATTATCAGAACTAACAACACTGATATTGTTAATATACAACATATTGTATGGCTAGCTCCTTACGGCTTGAGCATGCTAGCTCGCGTCCCCAGGGGATTAGTGGGCCCTTCCTCGACCGTTTCTGGGCGGAAATTTCACAGGGCGGAAATTCACAGGGCTGAGGGGATTAGTGGGTCCTTCCTCGACCTTTTCTGGGTGGAAATTTCACAGGGTGGACAATTCACAGGGCGGAGAATACACGACACCGTGCTGGTGCACTGTCGTGATGGAAAAGGACTTTCTTGCGGTCCAATCGCCGGCGTTTTTCTTGCAACTCGGTTTTCAAACGGTCCAATAACGATGAATAATATGCACCTGTAATAGTTTTACCCCTTTCCAGATAGTCGATGAGAATTATCCCTGGCGAATCCCAAAAGACAGTCGCCATAACCTTTCCGGCCGAAAGAATAATCTTCTCCTTTTATGGTGCAGATTCTCCCTTGGTAACCCATTGTTTAGATTGCTGTTTGGCCTCAGGACTATAGTAATGTATCCATGTTTCATACGCGGTGACGAAACGATGCTTAAAGTCCTGCGGATTCTTCCTGAACAGCTGAGAACCATCCTTGCAACACTTCACACGTTACCGTTTTTGGTCGAGTGTGGGCAATCGCGGAACCCATCTTGCGGATAGCTTTCTCATGTCCAAATGTGTATGCAATATATTATGTACCCCTTCATTCGAGATGCCCACAGCACTAGCAATCTCATGCACCTTAACTCTTCTGCCATCTGTTACCATATCATGGATTTTAGCAATGATTTCTGGCGTCGTAACCTCCACAGGGCGTCCAGAACGTTCAGCATCACTTGTGCACATATGGCCACTCCGAAAATATTGAAACCATTTATAAACTGTTCTAATCGGAGGTGCAGAGTCGCCGTAATGTTTATCAAGTTTCTCTTTAGTCTCCTGAGGCGTTTTGCCTTGGCGTTTTGCCTTTCATAAAGTCATGTTTAATCCGCACACGAAATTCTTTTTCGTCCTTTTTTTGACAATGACTTGACTTCCTTGATTCACACGAATGCCAAACACAGAGAAACAGACCAATATGGCTGAAACTTGGTGTGCATTCTTTCCAAAGATGCTACTAACTAAACGTGACCTCGATACGCGCCGGTGGTGCATCTCTCGGACTTTGCACGGACTTTTCAAACGCCACTTGTAAGTGACGTTCCGTTTAGGAAATCGTTAGGAATTCAGTACAACTCGATCCACAGCGTCACGAGTGTGCCGAGAGTACCAAATTTCAGGCATTACCTCTCACCATGGACAAAACACTTTCCGACGCCTTCACTTACGATCGAGAGCACCGACGTTTGCGTAGAATTGCTAGTGCTAACAGACAAGCGAACTGTGTGATATATTCCCATAAATCACTGAGGAACGTACGACGAACGTGTCAGTATGAAGAGTGCCGCGAAATCTAGCGTTAGTGGGTTGTGGCAGCAGGCGACCGACGCGGGTACCTTTGCTAATAGCTCAGCATCATCTGCAGCGGCTCTTGTCGGCTCGTGACCATATCGGTTGGACCCTGGACGAATGGAAAATCATGGCTTTGTCAGATGTGTCCTGATTACAGTTGGTGTGTGCTGCTATTAAGGTTCGAGTGCGGCGGTGACCTCACGAAGACATGAACTCAGGTTGTCAAAAAAGCACTGTGCAAGCTGGTGATGGCGCTATAATGGTGTGCGCCGGGTCCTCTGTTTCAGCTGAAGCGATTACTGACTGGAAATGCCCATGTTTGGCTGCTTGGAGACCATTTTCACCCCTTCATGGATTTCATGTTCCCAAACAACGATGGAATTTTTATGGATGACAATGCACAATGCCACCGGACCACAGTTGCTCGAGATGGGTTTGAAAAGCATTCTGGACAGTCCATCGAATGATTTGGCCACCCAGTTCGCCCGACATGAATCCCATCGAGCATTTATGGGACGTAGCCGAGAGGTCAGACGGTGCACAAAATCCTGCACCGGTAACACTTTCGCAACTATGGACGGCTACCGAGGCAGCAAGGCTCAATATTTCTGCAGAGGACTTCCAACGACTTGTTGGATCCATGCACGTCGAGATGTTGCATTAGAAGGAAGTGCGACTCGGCGTTCTCCCATGACTTGTCAGTGTACGTCGATTTCGGATACCAGCCAAGTTTAAAGGCAGAACCAGAACTTTCCAACAGACGAAACTTTGTACATTACCCTCGAAGGGAGGCATTCAGACGTAATTTCAAGTGCTCAAGGGAAGGGATAGTATTATCTGCAAGCTCTGATCTTTCGCGGAAGGGGTAATTATTTTTAAGACACCAGTTTTTTGACTGTTTTGACGTTATTCTCCAAATTTTCATATACTACGCAAATATTTTCATCTCCATGTTACTACCTCGCCGAACTTTCCATACAATGTATTTTTCATGTTATAGTCCTTATCTCCCCGTACTGTTTTCGCCTCTACTGTTTTCTCCGCCGCCAAGTTAATTATACCTGAATGCTACTGCACATTTACCTCTAACCTGTCCCTTCTTCTTGTGAGGGACATCCATACACTTTTTTGCTCGTTTATTCCTTTTAGTATACCTTCATGCCGTACTTCATCTGCCCACGACTTTTTTTTACATTATTCTAAAGCTTCATAAATACTTCTAGTCTCATCCTGATTTCAATTGGTCCATGTTTCACTTCCATGCGATGCTCTGCTCCATACGTACATTTTTTAGAAGCTTCTCTCTCAGTTCCATGTGAATGCGTGGTACCGGCACAGCTCTTCTATTGAAGAAAGCTTTCTTCAACTAAGCCAATCTAATTCTGAAATCTTCCTCGCTTCGATCATTCTATGTATCCTTAGTTCCTAACTATGAGAGTTCTTTCACTATTGCCTTGGAAGACCATTAATCTACAAGATTTATGCACAGAAAGCAAAGATGAACAAGTACTCGTAGCTCTTGAGGTATGCACTTTGGAGCACACATTTACTGGACCTTTTTTCTTGTGTTGGTTCGTTCTAGTTCCTCCCAAAATGTGGAAAGCAAAGAGCGTGCAATGGAAGAGATTTGTTTTACAGTGTAGAACATGAAGAAGTGCTCATAGCTCTTAAGACTTGCATTTTAAAGCTCATGTTTACTTCACTTGGTTACTTCTAGTATCGTGTGCTTTCAACTGTACGCGGTTACACCGTCAATTATGAACAACTCTGTAGAGTGGTTCCCTTACGTTCGTTCAAAGGGTCCACAAAAACTGAGAAAAAAAATCTTTAATAAAGAACTTGAGATATGTATCCACTACCTGCACTGGGAAGTTTACACAGGCAGCAGCCGGTTTTTACGTTCTCCCGCCCCTCTCTGTCTCTCTCCTCAAAAGTGGCAACGTCTTACGCCAACTCACTACCAAGGCCGACCTCGCCTTTCCGCCGCTGTATCTGTGTAACGGGCCCGTACAGTTTGGGAAAGCCGGGCTTGGCTTGCACAAGCTGTGGTCTGCCGCCCATTGTTGGGTTTACGATACTTCGCGAGGGTCGTGTCGCATCAGGGTGCCACTTGCGAAACGTGTTGTACCGTACATGACGGGAGCCTGAGAAGCTGCTCGTGCCAGTGAGGTTCGCCTGACGACTGGTGGTCACTGCTGACTGTTTCATGGAATCGCGGAGTACAATATAACCAACAGGGGGTCACTTGGCCTACTTATACTCTTTTGGCCGTTGGCAGAACAATTTTACAAGACACTGCCGGAAAAAATATTGTACACCCTTTTAGAGGTCTCCAGTTCACTCAAGATTGGAAAAAAAATTTACAAAGACACTGCCGCAAAAAATTTTGTACACCCTTTTAGAAGTCTCCAGTTCACTCAAGATTTGTTGTTGCAACAGTGCATTCGGAGCACATGAAATGCTTACATTTACAGATCAATAGCGCAAGCGGTTCTGAGATACCAGGTCACGACCCATGCCGTAACATCCATATTAGTATGTGTAGTAGCCTCCACAAGCGGCAATGCAGGCTCTGACTCTTGCATCCAGTCTGTCGTGCAGATGGCGAATACTGTCCTGGGGTACGTTATTCCACATCTGTTCGATCAGATAACGTAGCTGTGTAAGAGTTGGTGGTTGACAAGTCACACGAATCACTTCTCGTCCCATCATGTCCCACACGTGCTCGACGAGACAAGTACGGAGATCTAGGTGGTCAGAGAAGTCGTTGTACGTCTTGCAGAGCACTCTGAGTTTCAGGTGCAGTGTGTGAGCCAGTATTAGCCTGTTGGAAGAACGCATCACCTTCGTGTTGCAAGAACGCCAAAAGAACGGGTCTAACAAAATTCTGCAGGTACCGAGCTCTGGTTAGTATCCACTCCAGAAACACCTAAGATGAACGAGAGTTCTAGCTTATCGCACCCCAGACCATAAGGCCTGGGGTGGCGCCATTATGTTTTGGACGAATGCACTCTATGAGACAGTGCTCAACAGGTCTCCGTCGTACGCTGAAACGACCATCATTTGCGTGCGGGCAGAATCCGATTTCATCGCTGAAGACAACGGCGGGCCATTCCATCTCCCAAGTGATCTTCTGATGGCACCAGTCGACCCTTAAACGTTGATGCAGTCGCGTGATTGGAAGACGGACTAGAGGTGTGACGTATCCATAGTCACACTGTTAGTAAACGGGTCGGACAGTTCGTGTCGACATATCTACCTCGCATGCTGTGGTACCTGTACGATCTGCCACTGCTGCCTATACAACACGACGATTCTGGCGGGCGTCTGTGATGCGTGGACGTCCAGAACCTCGTCTGCGGGTGTGAGAATGTTCACGTGACCACTGATACCAACACATTTGCACAACTGGCGCAACACGTCCAACTTGTGTGCCAGTTCTCCGAAAGGACCATCCCGCCACTCGGGAAGCCACAATTTGAGCCCGCCCAAATTCGCTCACTTGACTGTAGGAAGCACGAGTGCGCCTCTGTGGCATGGCTGACTGCTTGCTTCACTTTCCTGAAATGTATGCAGGCAGGAGTAAGCACAGACACTACAATCAAGTGGTGGAGGACGAAGGCTTTGCTCAGTTCATTGTGTGCTGGGTCCCTTTCTTGTTCCTGACAATGATTAATGACATGCCCTCATTCATTAGATCCAGCACAGTATTATATGTAGACGATAAAATATTTCTTCATGTAGGATGGAAGAAAAGACTGTTACCCAACAAATATTTCTCGCACATAGAGGAAAAAAATATGTGACTTGAGTCCCGACACGCTTTACTTGCATGTTGTGGCTCATTTTCTACTTTCTTTATAATCATACTAGTCATCGGAAATACACAAAATCAAAATGTACCAGCATTACATGAGATGCTTTCTTACACGAACTGTTCAAAATACCTCTTGGTTATACTGTGAAACACTTTCCTAAATTAAATGTCCAAAATGCCGACCATTGGTAAGGGTACATTTATCAACCTGCCATCGCAGTGAATCCCTGATGCGTTGTTGCATACTTAGAGAACTGCTGCATACTTAGAGAACTGCGTCATTAAAACAAGATTTTGTGTCAACGTTTGGGCCATCCTTGTTGATGGCTGTTTGTTAGGGCCTCATATTCTTCCACCCAACCTCGATGTACACTATGTGATCAAATGTATCCGGACACATCCAAAAACAAACGTTATTCATATTAGGTGCATTGTGTTGCCACCTACCACCAGGTATTCCATATCAACGACCTCAGTAGTCATTGGGCATCGTGAAAGAGCAGAATGGGGTGCTCTGCGGAACTTGCGGACTTCGAACGTGGTCAGATGATATGGTGTCACTTGTGTCATACGTCTGTACGCGAGATTTACACACCCCTAAACATCCATAGGTCCACTGTTTCCCATGTGATAGTGAAGTGGAAACGTGGAGGGACACGTACAGCACAAAAGCGTACAGACCAACCTCGTCTGTTGACTGAGAGATCGCCGACAGTTGAAGAGGGTCGTAATGTGTAATAGACAGATTCTATCGAGACCATCACATAGGAATTCCAAACTGCATCAGGATCCACTGAAAGTACTATGACAGTTAGGCAGGAGATGAGAAAACTCGGATTTCATGGTCGAGCGGCTGCTCATAAGCCACACATCACGCTGGTAAATGCCAAACGACGCCTCGCTTGCATAAGGAGCGTAAAAGTTGGACGATTGAACAGTGGAAAAACGTTGTGTGGAGTGACGAATCACGGTACGCAATGTGACGATCCGATGGCATGGTGTGTGTATGGCGAATGCCCGGTGGACGTCATCTACCAGCGCGTGTAGTCCCAACAGTAAAATTCGGAGCCGGTGGTGTTGTGGTGTGGTCATGTTTTTCATGGAGGGGGCTTGCACTCCTTGTTGTCGTGTTCGGCCCTATCACAGCAAAGGCCTACATTGATGTTTTAAGCACCTTCTTGCTTCCCACTATTGAAGAGCAATTCGGGGATGGCATCTTTCAACACGATCGAGCACCTGTTCATAATGCACGGCCTGTGGCTGAGTGGTTACACGACAATAACATCCCTGTAACGGACTGGCCCGCACAGAGTCCAGACCTGCATCCTATAGAACACCTTTCGGATGTTTTGGAACCCCGACTTCGCGCCAGGTCTCACCGACCGCCATCGATACCTCTCCTCAGTGCAACACTCCGTGAAGAATGGGTTGCCATTCGCCAAGAAACCTTCCAACACCCGATTGAACGTATGCCTGCGAGAGTGGAGGCTAAGGGTAGGCCAACACCACATTGAATTCCAACAATACCGATGGAGGGCGTCACGAACTTTTAAGTCTTTTCAGCCAGGTGTCTGGATACTTTTGATCGCTAGTGTAGAAACTTACCATGGTTTCCAGTAGAATTCTCTACCTGTTCTACCAGAAAATTTACCTTTACCAGTGTGGCAAAACATATACGTTATACACGATGGAGCTCCTCCTCATTTCAGTTTAATGTTCGTAGGCTTCTAAATAATACACTCCTGGAAATTGAAATAAGAACACCGTGAATTCATTGCCCCAGGAAGGGGAAACTTTATTGACACATTCCTGGGGTCAGATACATCACATGATCACACTGACAGAACCACAGGCACATAGACACAGGCAACAGAGCGTGCACAATGTCGGCACTAGTACAGTGTATATCCACCTTTCGCAGCAATGCAGGCTGCTATTCTCCCATGGAGACGATCGTAGAGATGCTGGATGTAGTCCTGTGGAACGGCTTGCCATGCCATTTCCACCTGGCGCCTCAGTTGGACCAGCGTTCGTGCTGGACGTGCAGACCGCGTGAGACGACGCTTCATACAGTCCCAAACATGCTCAATGGGGGACAGATCCGGAGATCTTGCTGGCCAGGGTAGTTGACTTACACCTTCTAGAGCACGTTGGGTGGCACGGGATACATGCGGACGTGCATTGTCCTGTTGGAACAGCAAGTTCCCTTGCCGGTCCAGGAATGGTAGAACGATGGGTTCGATGACGGTTTGGATGTACCGTGCACTATTCAGTGTCCCCTCGACGATCACCAGTGGTGTACGGCCAGTGTAGGAGATCGCTCCCCACACCATGATGCCGGGTGTTGGCCCTGTGTGCCTCGGTCGTATGCAGTCCTGTTTGTGGCGCTCACCTGCACGGCGCCAAACACGCATACGACCATCATTGGTACCAAGGCAGAAGCGACTCTCATCGCTGAAGACGACACGTCTCCATTCGTCCCGCCATTCACGCCTGTCGCGACACCACTGGAGGCGGGCTGCACGATGTTGGGGCGTGAGCGGAAGACGGCCTAACGGTGTGCGGGACCGTAGCCCAGCTTCATGGAGACGGTTGCGAATGGTCCTCGCCGATACCCCAGGAGCAACAGTGTCCCTAATTTGCTGGGAAGTGGCGGTGCGGTCCCCTACGGCACTGCGTAGGATCCTACGGTCTTGGCGTGCATCCGTGCGTCGCTGCGGTCCAGTCCCAGGTCGACGGGCACGTGCACCTTCCGCCGACCACTGGCGACAACATCGATGTACTGTGGAGACCTGACGCCCCACGTGTTGAGCAATTCGGCGGTACGTCCACCCGGCCTCCCGCATGCCCACTATACGCCCTCGCTCAAAGTCCGTCAACTGCACATACGGTTCACGTCCACGCTGTCGCGGCATGCTACCAGTGTTAAAGACTGCGATGGAGCTCCGTATGCCACGGCAAACTGGCTGACACTGACGGCGGCGGTGCACAAATGCTGCGCAGCTAGCGCCATTCGACGGCCAACACCGCGGTTCCTGGTGTGTCCGCTGTGCCGTGCGTGTGATCATTGCTTGTACAGCCCTCTCGCAGTGTCCGGAGCAAGTATGGTGGGTCTGACACACCGGTGTCAATGTGTTCTTTTTTCCATTTCCAGGAGTGTAGATTTCGTGACAGATGGAAAGTTAGAGGTGGACCAATTCCGTGGCCTCAACGCTCTATGGACCTAAACCCACTAGACTTTTATTTGTGGTTGCATTTGGAAAGCTCGTGTGCGGAACAGCGCTATATTGAGTCTTAGTGCTCGTATTTTGAAAGGCTGTGAAACAATACGCAATTCTCCATGGACACATCAGCTCATCAGGGACTGAATGCGACGGCTGGTTGATGCATGAATCCTTGCTAACGGGGTGCGTTTTACTTCATTTAGGAAACTGTTTCATTTTGTAGGCGAGAAGGTATGTTGGGCATTTCTTGTAAAAAATTTTCGTGTAATGCTCATACGTTCTGTTTCTGTGTGGTTCACATGATTAATGTGATCATGAAGAGAAGTAGAGAATGAGCTCAAACATGGAAATAAACGTTCCAGACCCATGTCAGTATAATATACTTTCTCCTCTACGTGTGAGGAATATTTCCTGAAAGTTGTCCACACCTTTTTGTTACACCGTGTAGGCCCTATACGTTATGATGGAAGGAAATACAAAAATGTTCAGGAAAAGACAGGAATCAATGTAAGTCACTTAGGAATGAATTAAATAGGAAATGGATGCAGGAAAAGTGTGGAGTCCAAAAAGAAACGCTCGTTGCAGGACATATTTACATATAGAATATCAAAAACAACCTTAGGTGCAACTAAAAGCAAAGGTGTCTGCGTTAGAGTCTAGCAGTAATTCTGATGTTTAAACGTAGAGGAGAGAACACATATGTGAAAAACATAGATTGAAGGCTTCTATGAAGGGGAGAACTTCTGATGACGTGACAGAAGAAGAAATGGGAATCGATATGGAAGACATAGGGCATCCAGGAGTAAAGTGAGAGCGTGAAGAGTTTTGAAAGACTCGTGATCAAATAAGGCAGATTGCATGCATAACGTTCTTTCCGAATTTCTAAAAAAAAATGTTGGGAGAAATAGCAATCAAACGATTGTTCAAGCTGGTTTGCAGAATGTATGAGACTGCAAACACACCAAAAGACTTCCGGAAAAATATCATCCGTACAATCCCGAAGATAGTAAGGGCAGATAAGTGCGAAAACTATTTCAAAATCAGCTTACACCTAATGCGTCCAAGCTGTTGATAAGAACAACACGTAGAGGAGTGTAAAAGAAAATTGAGGCTGTCTTAGGTGAAGATCTGTTTGGCTTTCGGAAAGGTAAAGGCACCAGAGAGGCGGCTCTGACACTGCGCTTGGTAACCGAAGCAAGACTGAAGAAAAATAAGACAATTTTGTAGGATTCAGCGGTCTAGAAAAATTGTTAGACGATGTGAAATGGTGCGAGATGTTCGAAATAGTCAGAAAAATGCGAGTAAGTTATAGGGAAGAGGGGAAATATACGAAATGTACAAAAACAAAGAAGGCTTAATAAGAATTCAGGGCCAAAAACGAAGTTCACGGAATAGAAAAGGTGGTAGACAGGGTTGCAGTCTATCTCCGCTACTATTAATCTGTACATCAAAGAAGCAACGACGGAAATAACAGACAGGTTAAGGAGTGGGATTAATATCTGGGTGTAAGATCTAGTCTATGAGCAAGAGGTCGAAACGGGAGAGGAAGTTGTGGCAGATAACTTAAAAGCAACCACAAGGCTGATGAACCAAAAACAGGTGATGATTTCAACAGCCTCAAAAGTTATGTTGAAAATACAGTCGCTCAAATCTAATTGGTTTACAACAAATGGACTTCCGTCGAATGAAAAAAAAAATGCCTTAGCAGATGGTTCTTCCTTTAATAGACAAGCTCTCACACAATGATCATAGTTGTATAATTTCTTGAATTTAGTTTTATATAATAAATTATCCTGGGTTCGACATGTAAAATATATTAGAGGTAAGTCGTTAAGAATATTTATTCATTAATGCAACACATGAGCCGGTCGCAGTGGCCGAGTTGTTCTAGGCGCTTCAGTCTGGAACCGCGCGACCGCTACAACCGCAGGTTCGAATCCTGCCTTGGGCATGGATGTGTGTCATCTCCTTAGGTTAGTTAGGTTTAAGTAGTTCTAAGTTCTAGGGGACCTCAGATGTTAAGTCCCATAGTGCTCAGAGCCATTTGAAGCATTTGAGCAACACATAAATTATGCACCTAAAATCATTGTTAGAACATCCTATTTCATATTTCTTCATAGCATAATATATGATACTTGTGGGGATAACTATAGTTGTGTGCATGACATACTGTCATGTCGAAACCACACGTCCCAATCCGAAGGCACGGTTGAAGTAAAACACTTAGTACTGAAAGCTCGTTTACTACTGACACAAACGGGCAGCCAGAACAGAACTGATCTGCTGGACGGAGGCTGTTGCTGTTTAGACGGTCATTGAATAATGCAGAATGTGAATATTTATGCAGCCATCGAATATTCCAGATATACAAAAATTATACAAACATAAGATATTTCAAGAAATTGCCAGAAATAATAAATTCGAGATAACAAATAAAGTGCTTGTGGTTAAGAGAGATTCACAGCACGCCATCGAGCGAGGTGGCGCAGTGGTCAGCACGCTGCACTCGCATTTGGGAGGACGACTGTTGAAACTAGCGTCCAGCCATTCAGATTTAGGTTTTCCGTAAGTTCCCTAAATCACTCCAGGCAATCTGAACGGGCATGACCGATTTACTTCGCCTTCCTTGACACATTTCGAGGTTGTCTCTATCTCTAATGACCTAGATGTCGACGCGTATTTAAACCCAATCTTCTATCCTTCTTCCTTCTCTTCCAGCACCAAGCACGCCAGCCAGGGAGGCTAACCACTACACCACAAAGCACGCACAAGTGCCCGCACTATTGCTCTTCCTCCTGGAAAAACAGCGATCCGCTGCTTCAGATGTACTCATAGGAGGCGACTACAGCACCCTGAATCTGAAAGTTTCCAATGGTCCTCTTTATAGCGTCGCTGGCAGGTCCTTCCATTCAGGTTTTATTGTTACATCCCCTTCACCGATATGAGTGTTGAAGGTAACCTCTCCTGTCGAAGCTTTGCTATATCGAGCAGGTCTTCAGTTTCCTTGAAGCTTCCATCGTCCATCTGCGCCTCTCCTTACACCGTTCTGGACAGGCATAAAAATGCATATCAAGTCTCCTGGGCTGTATATCAATGGCCGGTGTTTGGCATTATAGCGCTCTCAGTCTTTATCCTGGATGTCCAGGAGATGAGGTGTTTCACGAAGGCATCTTGAATATCGCCCGGCTGAAAAGGGAACAGCGTACTGATTGTCTTCTCGGCTTCGTGAGGCCTGTAGTGTCTTGCTTCACTATATTGTATACGAATGTCATGATGAGCAGTACTGTATCGCAGTCTCTGTGTTGGGCATCAGTGTACTTGACAAGTATTTCCGCTAGCACCTTATTAATGCGTTCTGTGAGGACATTTGTCTGCGGATGGTAGGCAGTTGTCATCCCGTGTGTGATGTCGCAACCTGAAATTATCTCTGGTACTAGTCTCGACTGAAAAACTTTTCCACACTTGGAAATCATCACAAGAGGTGCTTCGATGTGATTTATTTTACAAGGAACTCTACAATTCCTAAACGTCAAGGGGCATAATGTCTGAAGAGCGAGGTGGCCATGATGTTGGACCGTTCCTTCCAGTCCACCGATCCGGACATTACTCCCCTCTCCAGATATAACGCCCCTTGACTTTTTTTCTGGGGCTATATTAAGGACAGAGTCTTCGTCACACCAGTTGCTGACGTCGACGAACTGAAGGCTGTCATACAAGCTGCTGTGGGTACTGTGACAGAACACATGTTACGAAACACCTGGCGGGAACTGGAATACCGTCTCGACATTCTCCGAGCTACCAAGGAGCACACGTTGAGGTTTACTAACGTAAGTGGTCTTAAAAAAACTAGTTACACTAACCTATGTAACGGCATCAAATGTAAATTATTGTATCAAATGGTTATTCTGTAATAAATTGTTATAATCATGGCAAGACTTTGTGCTCACCCTGTATATTTAGTTTTAAGTATGCAGCAACGCAATGTAGATTTTGCTAATTCTAACACTACCGACCCTTTAATTTAGGAACTAGGTATCTTCCATCAGATTTAATGCATATGTTGATTAGGTATACCCGATTTGTAATATTTTATGTGTTTTGTAATCCTGATACAGATAAGATAAATTTTGGAGCCTATGTTGCCAAACGATGTCAGACATTTTCTCATGTAACAATCCAAGTGTTTATAATTACGACAGTAAGTGAGAACTGTAGAACAGTTGAGAAGTTCACTGATTTTTTTAAGTTAATGTAAAATGTTTCATGTCAGATTTTGTGAAGGAGAAACTTTATTTTGAATGTAATATTCAAACTGAAGCATTTCGTCTTAGCATATCCCCTTATCAGTACCTCATCCTCTTCCACATCGTGTTTATTTAAGTACAATGAATATCTTTTTTTAAAAAAAGAAATGATTTTTCAATCATAGTAAAAAAAAATCAGAAAAGTATTAATGTTTGTACAAGCTTTAATGCGGGCAGCGTTGCACAGCACTGAGCCAATATTCAGTTTTTTCACTGAACATTTGCAAGGTTATTCATTTATCTACCAATCTACTGACATTACTTGTATGAAGCTGTTTTACGGCCGATATTGCACTTCGCTGAGCCAAGATTGAATATTTTCTGTGCCTGCTGTGAAGTGAACAGAATACCAAGATTACATCCGTTGCGACTCGAAGAGCTAAAGAAAATTTATTTCATTGTTTATTTGCGTAGGGAATTTTATCAGTTTATTGCACTGGGCCATAGAACTCGGTGCTTACAAGACTGAGTAAATTTCAGAGGGACTGATTTCATTATAGGCATTGCATACTGGTTTTCGAGATTTTTTATTCATTTTTTTATTTTTTATTACAGTGATACTGATTAAGCACACCATCTGCTCAACAACACATAACACAGTAAATTTCCGTAAGACAAACGTTACGCGTTGCATATCCATTAATAAACACAAAAATTTTATAAAAGAACGTTACGCCGTTTCTATATTGACGTTGTCGGTAAGATCCGGCCTGTTTGTAGCTACAAGGTCTAAGATATTTCCATTGCTGCTCAAGACAATTTTCAGAAGACATGTTCAAAAGTATTTCACATGACTGTCTGTCCCCCTCCCTCCCCCAGCCCTCACTCCCACCCCCAATGAATCAATAGACATCCCAGTCTATATTCGGCAGGTTAGAGTCGCCTCCAACTACTACTGCATGATCTAGGTATTTACGCGCTACTGACCGTAGACTTCGTCTGAATGACTCTAGCACTGTCACAGCAGAATCGGGCGGCCGGTAAAAACATCCAACAATTAACTCAGTTCCACCTACACTTGTTATACACCACCAGATGACTTCACTGTCACACTCAGCTGCGACCTCAGCAGAGAAAATTTTTTTGTCCACTGCAATAAACACTCCCTCTCCTATGATCTCTGATCTTCCTTTGCGATATACGTTCCACGACTAGCTAAATATCTCAGAGCTTTCCACTTCGGGTTTCAGCCAGCTCTCAGTTCCAAGAATAATATCAGCGTGAGAACTTTCCTGGATGGCAGTAAATTCGGTAACTTTCTTACGAATACTTTGGCAGTGTACTGATAAAATTGTGACGGTCGAAGTGTCTTTATTCTGAACGCCGTTTGACTTCTCTTGCTGTGAGTTGACTGGCGAGGGTTCATCAGAGCACCTCAAACTACCGCCTAGCCTAAAAAACCGTCGCTTGCACTCCACAAGTACTCTGGTGCCCAAGTAGCTGCTTCCTTTGTGTAGTGCACCCGTGACCTATCAAGGGGAGACCTACAAATCCCCACACGATAACGCAGGTCTATAAATCTGCATCCAAGACCGTCACATAGTCGACGAAGCCTTCGGTTGAGACCTTCAAACCACAGGACTCCGATCAACTCTTGGAACGATGATGAAAATTGCGAGCTCTGCTTGCAGCCTGCGTGCGTGGACAGCAGTCTTCACCACCTCCGCCAGCCGCCTGTACGAACTGAGGATCGGCTGAGAACCCATACGACAGGCGCCGTTGGTGCCGACGTGGGCCACACAGACTCCGGTATGGACGACATAGTAATAAGCGCACCTGGCGAAGAGAAACAACAGAAAGATTTGAAAGCAAGTAAATCGCCAGGTCCGGATGGAATCGCAGTTCGATTTTACAAAGAGTACTCTGTGTACTGGCCCCTTCCCTAACTTGTATTTATAGTGAATCTTTTGTCCAGCACAAAGTCCCAAGTAACTGGAAAAAAGCGCAGGTGACTTCAATATACAAGAACAGTATACAAGAAAGTTAAAACAACAGATCCGCAAAATTACGGACCAAAATCTCTAACTTCTGTGCCGCAGAATCGTCGAACATACTCTCAGTTCGAATATAACTGACTTTCTTGAGACTGAGTAACGTACGTCCAATAATCATAATGGTTTTAGAAAGCATCGCTCGTGCGAAACTCAGCTTACCCTTTTCTCACGTGATATACTGTGAACTATGGATAAAGGGCAACAGGCAGATGCGGATGAATAGGAAGATCAAACTTGTGATGTTAGGATACAGTATTACTAGTGTCCTGCTTGACACAATCAAGTCGTTTGTGTATCTGAACGTAACGATGCAGAGCGATATGAGGTGGAAATGAGCATGTGAGAACTGTGGTAGGAAAGGGAAGTGGTCGACTTCGGTTTATTGGGAGAACTTTAGGAAAGAGTGGTTCATCTGGAAAGGAAACCGCATATAGGACGCTGGTGCGACTTATTCTTGAATACTGCTCGAGTGTTTGTTATCCGTACCAGGTCGGACTGAAGGGAGATGTCGAAGTAACTCAGAGGTGGGCTGCTAGATTTGCTACCCGTAGGTTCGAACAATATGTAATTCTTATG
Source organism: Schistocerca piceifrons (assembly GCF_021461385.2). NCBI lineage: Eukaryota > Metazoa > Arthropoda > Insecta > Orthoptera > Acrididae > Schistocerca > Schistocerca piceifrons. The sequence continues at coordinate 304,930,142 of NC_060139.1, read as the reverse complement.
GAGATGCTTCGGGAACTCAAATGGGAATCCCAGGAGGGAAGGCGATGTTCTTATCAAGAAACACTACTGAGAAAACTTTGAGAACCGGCATTTGAAGCTGACTGACGAACGGTTCTACTGCCACCAACATACATTGCGCATAAGGATCAGAAGGTAAGATACGACAAATTAGGACTCATACGGAGGCGTATAGACAGTCATTTTTCCCTTGCTCTGTTTGCAAGCGGAAAAAGGGGGGGGGCAATAACTAATAGTGGTACAGGCTACCCTTCGCCATACAGCGTACAGTGGCTTGCGGAGTATCTATGTAGATACTTCAGCTAGTGATGCATCAAGGCGCTTGTTTCATTGTTGAAAACATCGCAATTATTAGCGAAAACACATAGAATAATAATAATCAGGGTGAGAAATTGTTTAATAAAATGTACACGTCAATTTTCTCTGATTCTGCCTGAAGATAGTGGTTCCTTGTTCAGAAATATCAGGTTGTCCGTCCATGCACTGTTTCTCTATGAGTGACAGTGCTGCGAACGGGTCTATGTCCTGCTCCTACATAGCACCTGGCTACACATCAGAGGGCTGTTGTGTTTTTGTAAAAAGAAAAAGAAACGTCGAAAGTTTTTGCGAAATTACACACACATATACAATGAATACTGAGAGTGGGTTAATAGTTTCATTCGAATGCGTCAGCTTTCTTTTTGTTTTTATTCCACCTGGGGGCAATGGCTAATCTCTGATGACGCTTCCTTATGCTCTCACTGTGGTCTACTGAACAAAAGTGAGGAGCTAGTCTAGTGGTTAGTAAGACCGGGGGAGTGGTGATTTTTTTTTTTTTTTGGACTGGTGGGGGAAATCCTTTTCTTGAGTGAGAAATCATTACAAGCGGGTATTAAGTAATGTTCATAAGAGTGATAAATCATAGGTGGATAATAAATTATATCACTCCATTAATAAAAGTGATAAGGCCAAGTGGCTAACTTGTAGAGAACAGTGGACCCCTCGTTTCAGGGAGGACATTAAATGTGCCATTGTAGATAAGTCACACAACTGCCTCAGCGTGGATTACATTGGCCCCAACAGTCATGGGCTCTTGGAGGTGATCTAGCTACACTGTAACTTTGAGCCTTGGACTTCGGGAGATCTGGCAATGTTGCAAACCGCGCGGAAACCTCTTTGGTTCACTACTCTCATTGTCTGAACTGAGGCAATAGTTTAACTACATAGGGAAGTGTTAGAGAACGCGTCTTGATTGATTAATGTGTATAGTTTTTCCATTATCGATATTGTTGAGCCGTGCGTGGCTTGCGCTACTGCCATCGTGTATTTTACACCCTGTTTTTAACGTACTTCCACCTCACTACGTTAATTTAAATTACTACTGTCACTGAGTTGCTGCTTTGCCTGACGATGACCTGCGTTAGCATCGTGTATCGATATATCCCCTCTCATAGCATCTTTGCTCGGCTACTATTACTTCCTGGTCGTTGTCTTGTCGTAAGGGAGTTCGGGTCCCGAGTTCGGGTCTGCCAGTCAGTTGGAACGTGTCTGGAGTGCAGTACAGACCTGCCAGTCGGGGAGTTGCAATGCAGCACTACTGCAGTCGGGTAGCAGCAGCAGTGAGGTCTGCGTCGACATGGCTCGCCAGACCATTGCCGCAACTCATCACTTGACCCGGGCCACGGTCTTGCTGGACCGTCGGTCGGTCATCCTACCGGACGACGCGTTTTGGCTCGCCGATCGTTCATGAGTCGGCTGTGGGTGTGTTCATCGACTCCCGATTTGTCTTCGTGCATGCTTAGTTACTGTTGGGTATCGTTCAGGTCTTCGTGCAAGTGTTTTTCAGGTCGTATGTGTAGTTGGCGTTATTTCCACTGACGACTATTTTAAATCTTGTCGGCATTCTGAGGACAGTCGGTCGGTTGCTGCGGACGAGGGAAGTTATCTCCGCGCGGTGCAGTCGGCTGGGTCCACTGGTGGTCTCTGCACAGTGTCGGAGCGTGTGTGGAGCTGTTCGATCGCTACGAGCTTCGTGGTTCACCGACCCAGTACGCCAAAGTTGAGTAGTGGTTTCAAGTACCCAAGCCACGTCCATTCATGTTGTGTGGTTCGTTTTGGTGGTTCGCTGTTGGCGAGGTTTCCCTGTCAGCAACACCGAGTGTTTGTATTGCTGAAATTTAGCCGCCATGTGGTACAATTAACTATATTGGTTGACTACAATTCAAGTGCACCAGCGGAATTTTCTGCCTTGTGGCCGTTAGTGTTCCGGTTAACTGCCATGGCCACTAACGTAATTTCAGGCAGTGTCCTTTCCTCACCTGTTGTCGCTGTCCAACATGGTGTGTAGTTTTGACAGCTTAATTCATATGCATATTTGATTGTGGATAATTACATCCAACATTTTGTGTTTGAGCTCTTATGTACCGATTGGCGGCAAGCAGGTCGTTTTGTTGGTCGGTCCGTGACTGTCCCTTGGTTGGGTTCCGACGGATCAAGTGTAGTTTGGTTCACCACCTGTCTCACCTAAGTGAACGAAGGCAGACCGACCCCCTGGAGGCTTCTGAGTGCTGTTGTCTTTATTGTCATTCTCATCGGTGTTTAATTGTCTGTTTATAACCTATCAAGCCAATGATAAAAGAAAAATTCTTGGTTTTACTGTTTTTTTATGTAAGTAAGTTTGATTTCTGGCAATTGGATATTTACTGAAAGGTTATTGCCGTTGTGTTGTTTTTCCTTTTAGTGCGGTTTCAGCTACTTAAAACTTAAGGCTTATGGTTATATATTTTTTTATTTTGGAAAATTAATTGTGGGCTTACAGCCTTGGAACCTTATTCTTAAAATTACCTTTCAAGCTTAAACATTGCTGCCTTCTGCCTTTGAAATGTTATGGTAATTTATTTTTCAAATTTTGAAAATTTTATTGTGGGCCTTCGGCCGTTTGTATTGCATCTTGTTTATGTTTGTCTCTCCACCTTTGCCTTGAGGCTTTCAGCCTAGCTTTATATATATACACTCCTGGAAATGGAAAAAAGAACACATTGACACCGGTGTGTCAGACCCACCATACTTGCTCCAGACACTGCGAGAGGGCTGTACAAGCAATGATCACACGCACGGCACAGCGGACACACCAGGAACCGCGGTGTTGGCCGTCGAATGGCGCTAGCTGCGCAGCATTTGTGCACCGCCGCCGTCAGTGTCAGCCAGTTTGCCGTGCCATACGGAGCTCCATCGCAGTCTTTAACACTGGTAGCATGCCGCGACAGCGTGGAAGTGAACCGTATGTGCAGTTGACGGACTTTGAGCGAGGGCGTATAGTGGGCATGCGGGAGGCCGGGTGGACGTACCGCCGAATTGCTCAACACGTGGGGCGTGAGGTCTCCACAGTACATCGATGTTGTCGCCAGTGGTCGGCGGAAGGTGCACGTGCCCGTCGACCTGGGACCGGACCGCAGCGACGCACGGATGCACGCCAAGACCGTAGGATCCTACGCAGTGCCGTAGGGGACCGCACCGCCACTTCCCAGCAAATTAGGGACACTGTTGCTCCTGGGGTATCGGCGAGGACCATTCGCAACCGTCTCCATGAAGCTGGGCTACGGTCCCGCACACCGTTAGGCCGTCTTCCGCTCACGCCCCAACATCGTGCAGCCCGCCTCCAGTGGTGTCGCGACAGGCGTGAATGGAGGGACGAATGGAGACGTGTCGTCTTCAGCGATGAGAGTCGCTTCTGCCTTGGTGCCAATGATGGTCGTATGCGTGTTTGGCGCCGTGCAGGTGAGCGCCACAATCAGGACTGCATACGACCGAGGCACACAGGGCCAACACCCGGCATCATGGTGTGGGGAGCGATCTCCTACACTGGCCGTACACCACTGGTGATCGTCGAGGGGACACTGAATAGTGCACGGTACATCCAAACCGTCATCGAACCCATCGTTCTACCATTCCTAGACCAGCAAGGGAACTTGTTGTTCCAACAGGACAATGCACGTCCGCATGTATCCCGTGCCACCCAACGTGCTCTAGAAGGTGTAAGTCAACTACCCTGGCCAGCAAGATCTCCGGATCTGTCCGCCATTGAGCATGTTTGGGACTGGATGAAGCGTCGTCTCACGCGGTCTGCACGTCCAGCACGAACGCTGGTCCAACTGAGGCGCCAGGTGGAAATGGCATGGCAAGCCGTTCCACAGGACTACATCCAGCATCTCTACGATCGTCTCCATGGGAGAATACCAGCCTGCATTGCTGCGAAAGGTGGATATACACTGTACTAGTGCCGACATTGTGCATGCTCTGTTGCCTGTGTCTCTGTGCCTGTGGTTCTGTCAGTGTGATCATGTGATGTATCTGACCCCAGGAATGTGTCAATAAAGTTTCCCCTTCCTGGGACAATGAATTCACGGTGTTCTTATTTCAATTTCCAGGAGTGAATATATGTATGTATATATATATTAAAATTATTTTGTTTACTATTTTAACTGCATTTTTATCTTGTTGATTTTTTTAAGATTTCTTGTTTGGAGGCCTTCAGCCGTGAAAGAATTGCATTTTGAAACTCGTAGCTGTAAAGGTTCGGCTATGTGCCACTTTTTTTGTAAATGTGTTATTAAATTACAGTAAATTACAATTTTAAGGTGAAACTGACCCCAACCTGATTTGGCCCTTTCCACAACCCTAATAACCTGTTCTGCTCAGCGGATTTAGCGGGCGTATCAATTGTACTATACGGAACATCCTCCTGTTTCTCGGTCGATTTTTCAGGATTATTAAGAAAGGAGTGGTCAGTGTGTTCAGTGAGCCACGTCCAGCAGAGGTGAGAGTGGCGTAATTGCTGCAGGTTGCACGACCCTGGCTGGCGGCGTGCCCCCTGGCACGGCCCGATAACCTTTCATTAAGGAGCCTCGCGCTGGCTACCGCCAAGGCTACTTATGAGTACATATCCGGGAAACAGCCTTCCATTCAGGTCGTTTAAGACAGTAAAATGTTCAAAAAACTCTCTTCCATACTGTTTAACCGATGCCGAATCGAGACTTATAGTTCGTGATTTGTCGTCAGTTGTTTCAATGAAATCACTGACTGCTTCTTAAAACTACTTTTTTTCTGTTTCACGTGAGTTTAGTTACGTCGAGAGTGCGTAATATGTTGAATTGTGCCCACTGTTAGTGCATAACCTCTGTCCTTTCACTGCAGTCTAAAATGGCGAAAAAGATACACAGCTTAAAATAGAAATTACATCACTTTAGCAAAAATTCAACTGAGATGATTCTATCTTTCGATAATTTCTTTATTTCACCTCTTTGGTAAGAGCAAACATCTCGTATGAATTCTGTTATTTCATAGACATTTCACGGCTTAAATTAAGCCACAGGTATTATTGGAAGTAAAGGACCGATTATAGTAAAAAATTGCGTTCAAAGCTTTTACACGATGCAAGACTCCCTGACATTTTCCTTATTTTTCCTTCGCACGGAGCTACAAGTTTTCTTTTGCAATAAGAGTTCAGAAATCTCTACTCCTCCGGATTTTTATTGATGTTTATGATGGCCTTTTCCTACTCTTTGTCAAAGAAGCAGCATCTACTCTCGGCATCCACGTGCGCTCGGCTTGGTTCGCTATGCTACCCAACTGCGCCACAGTCTATGAAGAAAATATTAATCGCCAAGACACCAGCCTCGCTATGACCCGTGAGACATGGTTGATGGTCACAGCCGTTATTACGAGCCCTGTAACACGCTGGTCCTAGTAAACTTTTACAGGTCCGACCCCTAAACCGGATGATAAAAGGCCTCTTGTCATCTAGCCTTAACCTCCTATCGATGTTCCACTGAATGACCTTAAAGTGACGGGGATTACAGGGCCTGAATAATAGTTAAAATTTGTGAGAGTCAAACTGTCATATCGAATGGAACACTACGCTTTCCTCTGGAACAACACACTGCATTCTTTTTAATTCAATCTCATTTTCCGATCACAGTTTCCTGTAGGCATTCATCGACATCATTTGGCACAGGTCTCACAAAAATACACGACATGAGTCTGAACACAACCAGACCCATCCTCCACGGCAATTCCACACCAGAAAATAATCGTAATCGCAACTTCCAGCTCCTTCTGTGCACTCTTATGGTAAATTAGTTGATGCTTCTATCCATGACCAACATTTTGAAAAGCGTCAGCACTGGTGAAACTTATCATTCATGATTCATGCTGCTCCCCCGATAGGACGCCCAAAAAAGAAACTCTGGTATTTTTATTTGAGAATCTGCCGTTGCATTCCATCCCATTTTCACATCCAGAATGATTCTAGAAAAATGTATGTAAGATTTGGTCCTTTGAGCTATTCCAGGTTGTGGATTTTGCCTTAGTCAAGATCCTTCCCATTGGTTCACCCCCTCCCCCTCCCCGGATCTACGTATATCTTCTTTTGGTACATAATTAGAGTTCAGATCAGTATCTTTTCAATTACATCCTGTGAATTTCAGCGGCACCACGAGGTTATCTTAAAGATTTAAATAACACACAAAACTACTCTTTCTTTACCTTCTTTGCCCATCAGCATACATAAAGGTGTGTACCTGCTACACTTCAATACAGCCAACATCAGTGTTGGCATCACATCTTTACTCAGAAACGAAAATGTATCATCTGAAGCTGTCAAACGGAACCATGATCTTCCGTTGCCACCACTCGGCTAGCAACTGCCGAAACTGCCACCAACTACTGAGACAGCTACTTTAGTACTTAAGGTTTGTGAAAAATTCCATTAATTCCACGGCAAAAGTTGTTGATTACTGAAATTGTTAACACAAGTAATTACAATACAATTGAGTGGTTCACTTTTCTCAGATGATTTTATGGTCATATATGACATCGACGTTTCAGTTACTGCTGTGATTTCAACTTCAATGCACTGTTCTCCCCATCCGTTGTACGTGTTTAACACTTCATCAAAACATCCATCGACACCTGCAATGAGTGTCGACAACCTGTTGGTACAAAGTATAATGTGTAGGAGTCATATCCTGAAATAACATAATGACGACAGATGAACAGTAGTGCTACGGGAACATTTTATACAGTGCTGTCACCATATACAGCTAAAGAACAACGAGAAGACGTGTCAGATACAATAGGGAAATAAGGAAATATAGATAAACGCTTAATAGCAGAAGAAATAATTTGCTAGGATATTCACAAATAGTGAATTTTTTAATTCAGGGAGCACTACAAGAACAAAAAGCAATGGAAAATGTGTCGATCTGCAGCGAATATTGCTGCATTGGAGCATTGAAATAACTCAGTGGCGACAAATAAAATTGTGTCGGACTGGGATCCCAACCATAGTGAACATAACAAAACTACAATCCCAAATGGAACATGCGTCACAGCTTTGTATTTAATTAGAAAGCAGTATTAAACAGAATATAACCAAACTGAGGATACCCTTCCCGTATTGCAACATAAGAGCGATGACCAACTCGAAACATTACAAAATAAAAGATGCCTGGTCCTAGTTCTCCACAGCAGGATCCTCTCGTAATGGTACATTCTTGAACAAAGGCCCATTGCTAGGCGCAAATCAGTGACAACTAGTATCAACTTCTCTTACCTGGGACACACAACTGCGGGCGGCATTCTTGAATACATTGCTTAAGTAATTGGCCAAAGTCAAACCATAGCTGGAAGACTACTGAAACGCATATTTTTCTTGTAGGAAAGTCCAAAAGTCAAGCACAGCTTTGAGAACGTCTACAAAAGGACAGTACACAGGAAGTCCTTTGGTCCACTTCATCGCTTGTATCTTTGACTGGGGACAGTAAGTCTCAACAGGACGAAGGCGCATTCCGGGCTGTATCATGTGATGCAGGTCTCGGATATAGATTGCAGGCGTCTTCCGAATTAGTCGCCACACATTCGCTCAAGGTCCGCTTTCCAGACGAAATTAATCCGTGCCGGTCGAATGATACCACATGGACAGTGGGGATTCGGCCAGAGACATGTCAGACAATCTGCGTCTTGTCGGAAACTTTTTCTTAACCGCGAGATATCAGGTCGTACAGATCTCTGTCGCAGAATATGTTTGGTGAATCGTTCCCCACAGTGCAGCCCACATCACTCCTGGGTGGAGCCTCTCAACCACGTTCCGAGGGTGGTTCATCACCAACAGGCTACACACACCACGAGCCGTAGGTGCTCTGACTCGCACGTAACTGTAATCGAGTAAGTATGTTTTGATTTGGGAGAGCACAGGCGCGATGAGAGCGAATGCAACATGGGGCAGGCAGGACGGAGGCACCAATTCGTCAATGAGCAGACCGGTGAAGTTTTATCGATGATGGGTTCACGTCTTGGGTATGGTGTTGATGTAATGGGCCGCCGCATTCTCGTGAACGTTGATAAATCCCAGTCCTCCGCTGAAAGGAGGGAGAATGAGGCTATTGTACTGTATCTTGAAGATAAGTCCATAACCAACGAAGTATCCAAACGCCGCCTGGATCCGCTGTGCCATCGCTGGTGTCATCAGTAGGATCTACACCAAATGAGGTATCCAGACACTGTCTGGGTGTTAATGAAGGCAATCTATCGGACCATGTCTTACACTTGGAGGAGGTGGTCTCAGACGCCCATGTGGAGAGCTTGTAAAAGGCGTTTACAGTTCATCACTGTCGTACTTACATCTCTCGTAAATATGACGCCCAATTCCCGGAGCCACCAGTTTCCAAGGTATGTGACTTCACTATGCTCATATTGCTGCCTGCAGCGTTCCCATACCGCTAGATCCGTCATAGCGTGATACAGGTCTCCTCTTCAGATCGTCCATGTAAGTGCGGCATTCAAAATTGTGCCCCAGCTACGTGATTCCCAAAAGATGCTGTTTCAGCCCACAAAGAAGCAGCTTTGTCGCTACTGCGTAGAGGACCATTGAAAGGGGAGAGCCCTGTCAGACTGAACTTAAGATTGTGATGTGTCTTTCTGCCCCACCATTTACCATCACCCTCGACGAGACGCCACGGAGACGGAACATGATTACGCGGGTAGAGGCGGCAGGCAAGGCCATACGATCCATCACGGCAGCCAGGAAAAAATGTCTCACTTTATCAAACGCGCGATCGAAGTCGACAGCGACCAAGACACTACGCAACTGAGAGGCTGACGCAAGGGTGATCACATCTCGATATCGTTTACGGCCGTCTGGATATTCCTGTCCTCCCCAAAGACATTTGTTCACATGAAATAACTTGGCACAATACTCGCTTAAGAAGCATCATCAAGATTCCAGTGAAGATCTTGGGATCACAGTTGAGAAGAGTGATCCATAGTAATATTCAGTCTGTGTGACTCCACGTGGTTTGGCCGCCGGAATAATGAGACCTTCGATGAAAGTCGGTGGTATGAGAAGCACTAGCTACAGTAACTCTTGGCAAGTCGCCTTCCCTTTCGGAGCCATAAGATCCTTAATGGTCCGGTAGAGTTCCAGCAGAAAACCATCTGTCCCTTAGCAAGTGCCTCGGGAACATCGTCGCTCGTGATCTCTTCCAAAAGGGATGCCGACGTCGTAATTTCAAAGGTACCAGTGAGGGTGTGGGGTACTGCTGTCAAGGCCGGATCATCCACCTCCTGATATAGTCGGCGATAGAGGTCGACGAATGCACGTGCAGTGTTGTCCTGGGTTATCACCCTGCAACCGTCCGTGAGATCCAGAGTGTTCACCAATGTTCGTGGTCTTTGTTGTCGTCCGCAGATAATGTGGTGAATTGAGGTTCTTCGCCGTTCCTGCACTGACTTCTTTTGGGCAGGATAACGGACAGGGGACACTACTCTTTAGTGTATAGCATTTGGAGATTTGGTTCGGACTGGAGACGTACTCCGATAGCCTAAGCGATCAGTGTAAAGAGGGAAATCCGGGTTCGAGTTGGGATCTGGCAAAACTGTTCATGGGTCACCACTGTGTTATTTCAGTGTTCTAGTACACCAAAACTCGGAAATTTCTTTCTTCAAGTACTGAAGAGATGCGAAAGTTAAAATTAACGATCGAGGACAGTATTTTAACGAACACAACGCTGTCGTCAGACTTCACATTTAGGCTCAGTATGAACAATAAGAGGCCGGCAACCTCGTGGTGTATCCCGGGTTGGTTTGCGAATTTACATTACGTTAAATCTGACAAGCCATTCCGGATGGTTGTTCGGGTGCATTCTAGGGGACGGGGGTGCTCGTAGAGGATAGAAAGAGATAGGGAATGTATCCAGATCGACTGAAAGACCGAAAATATTCTCGTTCATCTTACATTTACCTTTTAGCGTTAGCATATTGCGGCGAACAGATATTTCAAATGCTATATCTGTCCTTGTTACTAAAGCTCAATGTCGAGGGGACATATGGCACTGTCCTGGAAGACATCGATATTAACGTTGGTTAATGAAGAACTAACTTCCCCTGACGAGCTATCTAGAAATGTCTTTATGAACATGTGTCTCCAAGTTTACTATTTAACAAGCTATACGCTCCCTTGAATAAAGTAATGGCTACCTTAAGGAAGCAAGTCTCATAATTTTATTGTCGCTGAAACAAAAACCGCTCTTGTAATAGAAGCGTATAATACCGGTTTGGCAGAATTAAGAAGTTTTACGACACGAATAATGCGCTGACGTTTTTTTATTATATGCTGTTTAATAATTACTTGTCCATAAAGAATAGTTTTATCACTAAAGTGACTCCTGTACATTTTTTTATTTTTCGTAGTTATGACGTTTATAGCGAAACAGGCCTTGACGAAGTATTTTCATTTTTTGCTGACTTGAAAACTTGTGCCTACTTTATGAATAATTGACAGTTATTACGCTCCTGAGCGACACGCACAGTATGTAGTACAGCTTTCGCCGAGACTACGGCAGTGACCCATCTTGGCACGGACTCGACGAGACAGCAAATAACTGGAAAACCTTGCTGATGCGTGGCCACTCAGTTGTCGTCAGATGTTGGTCACATCGCCGCAAATGGCGGGTACATCTCTCCCGACGGCGTCCCAGATATGCTCAACAGGTCTGCGGTCAAGTGGCCAGAAGCCCACATAAACACGCTCATGTCTTTCGGTTTCGGTTCATTACGACACAATTTGATGGGTAGTGATTGAGTGGTGTACTGTCTCGCTGAAGTTGCGACGTGGTGTGTCGGGTGCAATCGGATCCCAGTCATGTGACACGCTCAACTCTTCCATTCGTCATGTACTTCTCTTCCTGTTTCTGATTTCAAATTCCAAGCTCCCGTAATAAACTTTTGTGCCCCTAAACGATATGAGTAATTTATTTTGTCTCATAATATACTACTGGCGATTAAAATCCACGAAGATGACGTGCTACAGACGCGAAATTTAACCGACAGGAAGAAGATGCTCTGATATATGCAAATGATTAGCTTTTCAGAGCATTCGCATAAGGTTGGCGCCGGTGGTGACGTCTACAACGTCCTGACATGAGGAAAGTTTCCAACCGATTTCTCATACACAAACAGCAGTTGACAGGCGTTACCTGGTGAAACGTTGTTGTGATGCCTCGTGTAAGAAGGAGAAATGCGTACCATCACGTTTCCGACTCTGATAAAAGTCGGACTGTAGCCTATCGCGATTGCGGTTTATCGTATCGCGACATTGCTGCTCGCGTTGTTCGAGATCAAATGACTGTTAGCAGAGTACGGAATCGGTGGGTTTAGGAGGGTAATACGGAACACCGTGCTGGATCCCAACGGCCTCATATCACTAGCAGTCGAGATGAGAGGCATCTTATCCGCATGGCTGTAACGGATCGTGCAGCCACGTCTCGATCCCTGAGTCAGCAGATGGGGACGTTTGCAAGACAACAACCATCTGCACGAACAGTTCGACGACGTTTGCAGCAGTATGGACTATCAGCTCGGAGACCATGGCTGGGGTTACCCGTGACGCTGCAACACAGACAGGAGTGCCTGCGATGGTGTACTCAACAACGAACCTGGGTGCACGAAAGGAAAAACGTCATTTTTTCGAATGAATCCAGGTTGTGTTTACAGCATCATGATGGTCGCATCCGCGTTTGGTGACATCGCGGTGAACGCACATTGGAAGCGTGTATTCGTCATCCTTATACCGGCGTATCACCCGACGTGATGGTATGGGGTGCCATTGGTTACACGTCTCCGTCACCTCTTGTTCGCATTGACGGCACTTTGAACAGTGGACGTTACATTTCAGATGTGTTACGACCCGTGGCTCTACCCTTAATTCGATCCCTGCGAAACCCTACATTTCAGCAGGATAATGCACGACCGCATGTTGCAGGTCCTGTACGGGCCTTTCTGGATACAGAAAATGTTTGTCTGCTGTCCTGGCCAGCACATTCTCCAGATCTCTCACCAATTGAAAACGTCTGGTCAATGGTGGCCGAGCAACTGGCTCGTCACAATACGCCAGTCACCACTCTTGATGAACTGTGGTAACGTGTTGAAGCTGCATGGGCAACTGTACCTGTACACGCTATCAAGCTCTGTTTGATTCAATGCCCAGGCGTATCAAGGCGTTATTACGGCCAGAGGTGGTTGTTCTGGGTACTGATTTCTCAGGATCTATGCACCCAAATTGCGTGAAAATGTAATCACATGTCAGTTCTAGGATTATATATTTGTTCAATGCATACCCGTTTATCATTTGCATTTCTTCTTGGTGCAGCAATTTTAATGGCCAATAGTGTATATTCTTTCACACTCTTTATCATCTGTGCATTAGTGGTCATATAAACTTGAAAAACTGTGTTAGTGTTGGTTTTGTATCGACCATGGCTCCGATAGCACGTTTACTAAGTTGTTCATGATAGCTCAGTCACATTCCTATTTTATTATTCACAGTAGATCTATTATTGCATTAACAGTATTAGAGTGTGTTGATAAATATGTATTCACCTGACCAGAAGTCCCGTTCTTCCAGCCGCCACACTTCACCCGTTTACCCTATATCTAACTTCAGCCTATCCATCTATCTTTTAAAATCCTGTAACCTATCTGCCCTATTAAGGGATCTAACATGCCACACTCCTCGTAGAACGCCAGATTAGTTTTTGATCCTCCAGAGCAGTCCTTGTTTGGAGATCATATGGGGGACGATATCACATCCAGTATACTTTACCAAATAGGCTGCTAACATCATTTCACTATTCAGATCTGCATGTCCTCGGGAAAAATAACGGCTGTAGTTCCCCTTGTTTTCAGTCGTTCACAGTACCAACATAGCAATGCTAGATCGGAAGGCCAAAAATATACATCTACACACGTACATACTCCACACACCACCGTATGGTGCACTGCGGAGAATATCTTGTACCACTGATGGTCATTTTCTTTCCTTTTCCACTCGCAAATGGAGCGAGGGAAAATCGACTATCTATATGCCTGTGTACGAATCCTAATTTCTCTTATCTTACCTTCTTGGACCTTCGGCGAAATGCACGTTGGCTTCACTAGAATGGTCCTGCAGTAAGCTTCAAAATCAGGTTCTCGAAATTTGCTCATTAGTGTTTCATGAAAAGAACGTCGTCATCCCTCCAGGGATTCTCATTTGAGTTCACAAATCATCTCCTTAACACTCACGTGTTGATCGAAGCTACCCGGTAACAAATCTAGCAGCTCGCCTCTGAATAGCTTTGACGTCTTCTTTTAATCTGATCGTAAGTACTCGAGCAATACTCAAGGATGGGTCGAACAGTTGTTCTATACGTGGTCGTGATGATGATGATGATGATGATGATGATGATGATTTTTGGTTTGTGAGGCGCTCAACTGCGCGGTTATCAGCGCCCATACAAACTCCCAACCTTTGCTCAGTCCAAACTCGCCACTTTCATGAATCATGATGAAATGATGAGGACAACACGAACACCCAGTCATCTCGAGGCCGGTGAAAATCCCTGACCCGGCCGGGAATCGAACTCGGGACCCCGTGCTCGGGAAGAGTCTATGCGTGGTCTCCTTGACAGAGGGACCACAGTTTCTTGAAATTATCCCAGCATACCAAAGTCGAACTTTTGATTCTCTACAAAGTTCCTAATGTTTTGGTTCCAGTTCAACATTTTTCTACATTTAGAGCTAGCTGCCATTCATCACACCAATTAGAAAATTTGTCTAAATCATCTTGTATTCTCCTACAGTCACACAACAATGACATTCTTCCGTACACCACTGCATCATTAGCAAACAGCTTTAGATTGTTGCTCACCCTGCCCGTCAAATCATTCATGTATGCAGAGAACAAGAGTGGTCTTATCACACTTTCCTGGTCACTCTTGACGATACCCTTGTCTCTGATGAATTTTGGTTGTCCAGGGAAACGCAAGGAGTTCTATTATTTAAGAGTCCTCGAGCCACTTACGTATCTAGAAATTATAATCCATATGCTCGGACCTTCGTTAACAATCTGTAATGGAGAGCCGTGTCGAATGCTTCCTGGATATATGGAAAACATTCTCGGTTTTCTTGCCGCGTCAATTCGGGATAAAACCTCGAGCTTTCAACAATAGCCTCCATCGTCATCTTCAGGAGCAACTGAATGTCTTTACTGCTGCGGTGGTGACCTTTTATTGCCCGTGGACGGCTTCTGATTGGTTGGCTTGCGGTGCATGGAAACGAGCGCTCGATGTAGAGAAGCAGCAGAGACATTCCTTCCAAGGTTTACATTCCAACGGAAGCGGTGGCGCCACAAGCACACACATTGACACCGTCTGCGACAGCAGTACATAATCGCCGACGAATCACAAGCCGACCAATCAGAAGCCGTCCACGGCCAATAAAAGGCCACCACAGCAGCACTGAAGACAGTCAGTTGCTCCTGACGAAGACGATTGAGGCAAAAGCTCGAGATTTTATCCCGAATTGACGCGGCAAGAAAACCGAGAATGCTTTACATATAAGTGCCATCGCGAGACTTCGTTCTCACGCTTCCCGGACATGTAGGAATGTGGAACCAGCCTGTTGCCCTTTATCCATGATTCGCAGGAAATCGTGAAAGAAAATGTGAAACTGAGTTTCGCACGAGAAACTTTCTAAATCCGTGCTGATCTGTGGCTAGAAGCTTTTAAGTCGCAAGGAAATTTATTATATTCGAACTGCAGCACTATAGCATAGCATAGCGTTGGACGACGTATGTAACTTACTCTCTGGAGTCTCTATACATCAGCATGTTGATGACAGGGTCGCCTTCGACTATAGTGGATGAGGAATGGAGTAGCAAATCACTAGCCGAATAAATGCCGCATGACAACAACTGGTAAGCAGCCACGCTACCCAAACTACGTCTTCCATACAACCTACAGAAGTCACCACTTCACAAGGGAACCTCTGCTTACCACAGATATCAGGAAACAATAAATTAGAATGAGATCAGGAATAAGCAATTGAAAACTTGAACATGGGGAAAGGACATCTGCACGAACTGCGATAGATGTTGCTACACGGTGGTGCAAATACGTCCTACCACTAATGACCATGCTGTCGACGGGACGTTAAACTCTTTATATTCCTTCTTATTTCCTTTCACGTACTCCAGGCTAGCAGAGTCCACGCAGGATACGGTGGCCGGCGTGCAGTGACTAATTTTCGTCTAAGGCGCTGGACGAGTTCGTTCGTTTGTTCGGAAGGGGCGGCCGACATTGTTCGCCCAGTTTCGGCCGGTCTTCGACGCGCTGCGCTGACAGAGTCGATGCGCACGCCCTGCAGTCTTTTTAAAACGATTCTACGGAAACTATTTGGTAAAAAAAGAATCATTTTCGCATTACTTATAGCTTCATATGTCAGCTTCGTGATGACGTGCCCATAGTTTCGTTAATGGTCATAGTTATTGTGATATTTGCATTTAAGGAAGACACTGGGTGAAAATTAAAAAAAAAAAAAAATGCAATGAAAACTGGGGGTCGCCATGATTTTGTGTTTGGTGAATATTACACATTGTGTTGCTGCGCAGTAATTTTAGCTAATACATGGAAGTTTTATTTAAGGCGGAGTTCTCTATTTGTCACAAATCTCGGGAAAATTGATGTGATGAAGCACTCTCATTTGCGATCGCGCACCAGCGATAAAGCCAGAATGAAATATCCACAACATTCCTCATATTTCTCAAACGGTTTGAGATTTCGAAATGAGATTTTAGAAAATGACAGTACACAAAAAGAAGAGTATTTTGTCTCATTGTCTACTGTATTATTCCACTAACCACAGGCTTTTTCGATAAAAGGATGTAATTTTAAGGTCCATCGATAGCTGGTGAAACGAGAAATGCTGTGACTTTTGAAGAGCATAAGAAAAGACATTCCAAGTTTAGTCTTGTACCGAGAACGTGCTTTTTCATAAGCTATTTACCTTGATGTTCCTCAGTTAATAAACTTAAGAAACTAAAGTTGCAGAATTCTCCCGCAACTGCGTCTGCACAAAATGTTAGTGAGGTGACATTGTGTAAACTCCACTATCTTTTGGGAAAAGAAGCAAAATTTACATGGCAACAAGAGAAATGCAGCTTTTACGCAAAATGCGTCACTCTACATCTACATCTACATCCATACTCCGCAAGCCACCTTACGGTGTGTGGCGGAGGGTACCCTGAGTACCTTTATCGGTTCTCCCTTCTATTCCAGTCTCGTATTGTTCGTGGAAAGGATTGTCGGTATGCTTCTGTGTGGGCTCTAATCTCTCTGATTTTATCCTCGTGGTCTCTTCGCGAGATATACATAGAGGGAGCAATATACTGCTTGACTCTTCGGTGAAGGTATGTTCTCGAAACTTTAACAAAAGCCCGTACCGAGCTACTGAGCGTCTCTCCGGCAGAGTCTTCCACTGGAGTTTATCTATCATCTCCGTAACGCTTTCGCGATTACTAAATGATCCTGTAACGAAGCGCGCTGCTCTCCGTTGGATCTTCTCTATCTCTTCTATCAACCCTGTCTGGTACGGATCCCACACTACTGAGCAGTATTCAAGCAGTGGGCGAACAAGCGTACTATAACCTACTTCCTTTGTTTTCGGATTGCATTTCCTTAGGATTCTTCCAATGAATCTCAGTCTGGCATCTGCTTTACCGACGATCAACTTTATATGATCATTCCATTTTAAATCACTCCTAATGCGTACTCCCAGATAATTTATGGGCTTAACTGCTTCCAGCTGCTGACCTGCTATTTTGTAGCTAAATGATAAGGGATCTATCTTTCTATGTATTCGCAGCACATTACATTTGTCTACATTGAGATTCAATTGCCATTCCCTGCACCTTGCGCCAATTCGCTGCAGATCCTCCTGCATTTCAGTACAATTTTCCATTGTTACAACTTCTCGATACACCACAGCATCATCTGCAAAAAGCCTCAGAGAACTTCCGATGTCATCCACCAGGTCATTTATGTATATTGTGAATAGCAACGGTCCTATGACACTCCCCTGCGGCACACCTGAAATCACTCTTACTTCGGAAGACTTCTCTCCATTGAGAATGACATGCTGCGTTCTGTTATCTAGGAACTCCTCAATCCAGTCACACAATTGGTCTGATAGTCCATATGCTCTTACTTTGCTCATTAACATGTTTGGGGAAAACCTTTTTTATTTTTCGACATAGTCTACTTTTAAACTTATACACTTCGTCCAACGCTGTTCTAATTTGCTGATCCCTTCCGAATAATAGGAATTGTCCAAGTCTGTAAGATAGCTATTAGTTGCTGCAATCACCTCCTCATTTGAATAAAATCTTTGTCCCGCCAGCCATTTCTTCAAATTGGGGAACAAATAGTAGTCCGAGGGAGCCAAGTCTGGAGAAAAAGGGGAGATATGAAACGAGTTGGAATCCTTCATTAAACGACTGTGGGGAACTGTATCGAACGCCTTGCGGAAGTCAAGAAACACGGCATCTACCTGTGAACCCGTGTCTATGGCCCTCTGAGTCTCGTGGACGAATAGCGCGAGCTGGGTTTCACACGACCCTCTTTTTCGAAACCCATGCTGATTCCTACAGAGTAGATTTCTAGTCTCCAGAAAAGTCATTATACTCGAACATAATACGTGATCCAAAATTCTACAACTGATCGATGTTAGAGATATAGGTCTATAGTTCTGCACATCTGTTCGACGTCCCTTCTTGAAAACGGGGATGACCTGTGCCCTTTTCCAATCCTTTGGAACGCTACGCTCTTCTAGAGACCTACGGTACACCGCTGCAAGAACGGGAGCAAGTTCCTTCGCGTACTCTGTGTAAAATCGAACTGGTATCCCATCAGGTCCAGCGACCTTTCCTCTTTTGAGCGATTTGAATCGTTTCTCTATCCCTCTGTCGTCTATTTCGATATCTACCATTTTGTCATCTGTGCGACAATCTAGAGAACGAACTACAGTGCAGTCTTCCTCTGTGAAACAGCTTTGGAAAAAGACATTTAGTATTTCGGCCTTTAGTCTGTCATCCTCAGTACCATTTTGGTCACAGAGTGGCTGGACATTTTGTTTTGATCCATCTACCGCTTTGACATAAGACCAAAATTTCTTAGGATTTTCTGCCAAGTCAGTACATAGAACTTCACTTTAGAATTCATTGAACGCCTCTCGTATAGCCCTCCTCACACTACATTTCGCTTCGCGTAATTTTTGTTTGTCTGCAAGGGTTTGGCTATGTTTATGTTTGCTGTGAAGTTCCCTTTGCTTCCGCAGCAGTTTCCTAACTCGATTGTTGTACCACGGTGGCTCTCTTACGATCTTGCTTGGCACATGCTCATCTAACGCATATTGTACGATAGTTTTGAACTTTGTCCACTGATCCTCAACACTATCTGTACTTGAGACAAAACTTTTGTGATGAGCCGTTAGGTACTCTGTAATCTGCTTTTTGTCACTTTTGCTAAACAGAAAAATCTTCCTACCTTTCTTAATATTTCTATTTACGGCTGAAATCATCGATGCAGTAACCGCTTTATGATCGCTGATTCCCTGTTCTGCATTAACTGTTTCAAATAGTTCGAGTCTGTTTGTCACCAGAAGGTCTAATATGTTATCGCCACGAGTCGGTTCTCTGTTTAAATGCTCAAGATAGTTTTCAGATAAAGCACTTAAAAAAATTTCACTGGATTATTTGTCCCTGCCACCCGTTATGAACGTTTGAGTCTCCCAGTCTATATGCGGCAAATTAAAACCTCCACCCAGAACTATAACATGGTGGGGAAATCTACTCGAAATATTTTCCAAATTATCCTTCAGGTACTCAGCCACAACAACGCAAGACGCTTCTCTGAAAACTACAAATGGTTGACAAGCCAGGCGAAAATAAATCTTTGTTTTTGTTGCATTTTCAGCGGAATTCTTTCTAATATTTACCAAAGCAGAGGTGACAGTAGATCTTTTTGATTGGTCGCCATACAAGCTGCGGTCGTGGAGCGGCTCCACTCAACATTTTATAAAAAGTCTGTGCGTAGCCTTCAGTTCAGACGGCACGTCCCCTCCAGAGCTCTGTATTTGCCGCACAGCCCCTGCTCGCAACCTCCGTCACTACCAGCCTCCCCTTGCGTGCCCTGCCGATTGCGCATCTACCGGCCACGGTATTCCGCATGCACTCTATACTCCGTTCATCATAAGAATAAACCTCATGTAAACATTATACTATGTATTTTTCTGCGTCTGCTTTAATCTCCTTGGATCTCGCTTCACGTTGGGCGAAAGGCAAGCTGTCCCGACTACAGTCAAGTGCGATAATGAGGATAGGTTTTATCCTGTGCTTTGCGCTTACCCCACTTAGCGATGATATGGGGCAACAGCTTTACCGGCGCGTTTAACTTGGACAGCACTGACCAGGCAAGTGATCCAACTAACCTGCAGTAATGTGAACAGTTGCAGCAAAGAAGTAAAAAGAGACGGGCAGAGAAATTATAGCTTTGAATGTCATTTAATTTTTAAACAAAAGGAAATAATATATTTGAAATCTCAGGCGATATTCTTCTTAGGTGACCGGACGGAAAACATAACATGCTCTCGATCTTAGCTAACATAGTATTGTAATCAAAAACAAGAATGATGAAAATTCCTGAATTTAACAAGGGTAATTTTTCTGTATGAGCTTTGCGTGGCGTAAAACCGCACTGCTGGGATTTCACCTTGTAGTTAAATACTGAAGCCACTGAAGGTAGTACAGCCAGTCGTCTAGTAATCTCTGAAGTCCTTCCACATCGAACTCCGAGGAATATATTCCAGTACTGCTACGTTGATAACTAGGCGATCAGGAACAGAATCCAAAGCCACCAAAAATATCCACATTTCCTCCTTTTATGAAGGGCTGTTCTCCAATTCGCCGTCGTTCGGCAGTGACGTGTCACAAAGCTTCGTGCATTATTTCAGTACGCTTGGCAGAGTAAATGTCTTGTTATTTCTCGCGACAAATGCCGTAACTTGGCTCCAGATCATTTCTATTGGTATGGCGACAACCGTAAAAATCCAACATTTGTACAGCGTTCTCGTCGCCTGAAAATTACAATTTTCCATGTTTCTACGAAGCTTATCACTCTGGCTCATGTGACACGAAACCTGTCCTACAAAACAATGGGCATATTCAAATTGTCGTGTGTTATCATGTACGATCAATCTGTAGCTATATTTTTATGTTTTATTTGTACCCTGACACACGTTCCACAATATGTTAGTGTGGCACAATATGTTAGTGTGCTCCATCCCACTCCCTAGGTGGATTACTACTGATATGTAATAATGAATTAGAATTACAAACTTTAAATGCATTCAAGTTCATTGTATTGACACATGGAAGTTTAACACTTTTTTGTGATGTGTTACAATACAGCATCACCGGTCTTTTGCAATGTAACTGTGTTGGTGGCAGTAAATTTATCCACAGGACAGTGACGTTGAGTCACTGCAATACACTTTGGAGGTGCGGTGGTGGGACTTGGAGTCCCGTACCACCCTCCAACGGTGACAGAACTCGTCAGGCAGAAAAATTTAGCCCGACATGGGCAGGTAGGGTGGGAAAGTATTGGACATAGAATGGGGTGCCAGTCCCGCCAAAGGATGTATCCGTGGTGGGCGTACCAGGGCTACCGTTAGCCATGGTAGGAATCCGATTCCTCTAGGATGGTTAGGGAACCGGATATCGATGCCAGCGGCGTGGGAGTGTGGTCCCAACGTGGTGTAACCCACGGACAGTGTCCTGCAGGGCATCCACATTCTCGTAGAGCCGCCGCGAGTTGTTGCGTATGGTTGTCTTGAGGGGGACGATATCCGCTTCCTCGTGGAGAGTCATAATTCTCGTGAGTGGCGGGACGTGCAGACTCCACCTGAGAACCTTGCTCTGCAGGCACTGTAACGTTCGCATCATGGTGACACTAATCGACACCCGTGCAGCAAAGCCATACGTGAGGGCAGGCAGGATAGTTGTTCGGTGGATGCGGAGCTTGGTATGCAGGTTAAGTTCCCTACTGCGGAAGAGTGAGTACAAAGCCCTGGTTAGCTTTTGCCCCTTGTTGGCGACATACTACGCATGACAGTGGTGGAGCAACTTGTGGACCATCTTGACCTCGAGATGGATGGTAGACGGGGACCACGGCACTTGCACGCCTACAATCGAAATATTGCGGCAGAGGACTGGGCGCCGTTTGGTGAAATAGGATGCCGTAGTTTGGACGGCATTGGAGCTGCAGTCACTGGTATATAATGCTGTGTCGTCAGTATATTGTGCTGAGTGGCACTCATGAAGCCGTGAACATACAAGAGTTGTTTAATTTCATCTGCGAGAAGATTTCTACACAAAAAGGTTGTTTCATTAAACGAGAAGGATGCCTTCACACTGTGCGTGGATCCAAAACATCAATGGTTGCTACACTCTGAACGTACACTGTTCGTTTATTTCGTTCACTTCTACTGTCAGTATTTTTCGGTGACGGAAGATGTATGAAAGGATGCTGCGCTCTTGGCTGCGCCTACCTGACGACGTACGAATTTGGCGAGTGGTGTTTCTATCTCTGGCACCGCTATTTCTGCTTCCATCGCTGCAACCGACACGGCGATTCTTGTTTTTAACATTTAAAAAAATCGCGGTAAAAATTATTGATGGCTGGCAAGCGAGAGACGAATTGCTGTAATTTATCAGTTTCTGAAATTCGGATACATCTAGAACGGTTTACACCAGGATGTTATTCTTCCTGGATACAAAGTTCACATACACGCTTGTTTCAGTAGCGTAGAGTGCACATTCACTTTCCAATAGAGTAAAATGGGAGATCGTCTATTGGTTGTGTATTAAACTGTATTTCACGCGCTGTGTTTTCGCAATTCAGTCATTTGCACTTCTTTTTTTCGCAACGTTGTTTTTCAAATAACGTTCTTGTCTGTTTTAAGAGTGCCACACCTAATACATAAATTCTTTAGCAGTAATTTTTAAACGTTACCCTTCGACCCCGGACAGTCTACGCGCATTTTAAAACGACCTCTGTACAGATGATTAATTTTGTAATTTTTCGTGCTTCTCGAGCATCGTGTCATCAACCGGTCATTACTCATCCTCTTCACAGCACTTCAACTGTCGTCCTCTGATGTTACATTGATACGAATTTCTCTGGCACACTACTTAAATAACAAAATGCATACATGTACAGCATTTACGCACATACAAAATTTCAGATAAAGTAAATAATATTAATATAACAATTAGTCTTAAGTAGGTGGTACACGTAACTAGGTGGTTGTGTTTAATTCAGTTGTTCATGAGAGCATAAGTCACTGTAAAACTATGACATTGTTGTGTCGAAGGAACAGAAAAAAATTTAGGATCATAACAACAAGAAGACTGCAGCTCACACACTTCTGGATAACTGGTGTAACAGTAATTTTACAGATTCATTTCATGGTCCACCCAAAAATCTGCTAATCTGAACATGATTTCGTTATCTGTAGCTATATTTTTATGTTTTATTTGTACCCTGACACACGTTCCACATAACGACAATGTTATCAATTTTTAAGTACAAAATTGTTGAGATTCTTGTGGCTACTTTTCGGCGTATTGCCTGTTGAGTTCTGTCCCGGCATATCGGCCGACGGTTGTTTAGTGATTTTCCTGACGTTTCGCCAGCACGAGTGCCTGGCATAGCCAAAGATTCGCCCTGCATTGATATTGGCGACCTGTGGAGGGTGAATCTTTGACAATGCCAGACACTCGTGCTGGCGAAACGTGAGAAATATCGTTAAACAACCGTCGGCCGAAGATGCCGAGATAGCAGCAAAGAAGTAATACGGTAACTTCTAGGTTATCGTTATTTTTGTTAGTGTTATTTTTATTACTTGATGACTCACATTTGCCATAAAGTGCACAAGGCTAATTGTAGACCTCTTCGAACAGGGAAGATGAAGGTTTAATGTTCCGCCTATGACGAAGTCAGCAGAAACGATTTCGCACATACATAATTCTTCTGTGTGTATGTAAATTGCACCTTTTGTCAACCGGAAAACGGCTGTCGATACTACCACCATACACACAGACGGAAAATATTCTCTTGAAATTCTGGGAATACATTCGCGTAGATGTTGTTGTTGTTGTACTCCTCAAAAATGGTTCAAATGGCTCTGAGCACTATGGGACTTAACATCTCAGGTCATCAGTCCCCTAGAACGTAGAACTACTTAAACCTAACTAACCTAAGGACATCACACACATCCATGCCCGAGGCAGGATTCGAACCTGCGACCGTAGCGGTCGCGCGGTTCCAGACTGAAGCGCCTAGAGCCGCTCGGCCACCAGCGGCCGGCTGTTGTGCTCCTCAGTCCAGATGCCGGTTTGATGCAGCTCTCCATGCTACTCTATCCTGTGCAAGGTTCTTCATCTCCCAGTACCTACTGCAACCTACATCCTTCTGAATCTGTTTAGGGTATTCATCTCTTGGCCTCCCTCTACGATTTTTACCCTCCACGCTACCCTCCAATACTAAATTGGTGATCGCTTGATGCCTCAGAATTTGCCCTACCAACCGATCCCTTTTTCTAGGCAAGTTGCGCCACAAGTTTCTCTTCTCTCCAATTCTATTCAATACCTCCTCATTAGTTATGTGATCTACCCATCTAATCTTCAGATTTCTTCTGTAGCATCACATTTCGAAAGCTTCTATTCTCTTCTTGTCTAAACTATTTATCGTCCACGTTTCACTTCCATACATGGCTACACACCATACAAATACTTCCAGAAACGACTTCCTGACACTTACATTTATACTCGATGTTAACAAATTTCTCTTCTTCAGAAACGCTTTCCTTGCCATTGCCAGTCTACATTTTATATCCTCTCTACTTCGACCATCATCAATTATTTTGCTCACCAAACAGCAAAACTTATCTACTACTTTAAGTGTCTCATTTCCTAATCTAATTCCCTCAGCATCACCCGACTTAATTCGACTACATTCCATTATCTTCGTTTTACTTTTATTGATGTTCATCTTGTATCCTCCTTTCAAGACACTGTCCATTCCGTTCAACTGCTCTTCCAAGTCCTTTGTTGTCTCTGACATAATTACAATGTCATGGACATTAATACCTACTCCGAATTTTTCTTTTGTTTCCTTTACTGCTTGCTCAATATACAGATTGAATAACATCGGGGAGAGGCTACAACCCTGTCTCACTCCCTTCCCAACCACTGCTTCCCTTTCATGCCCCTCGACTCTTATAACTGCCATCTGGTTTCTGTACAAATTGTAAATAGCCTTTCGCTCCCTGTATTTTACCCCTGCCACCTTTAGAATTTGAAAGAGAGTATTCAGTCAACATTGTCAAAAGCTTTCTCTAAGTCTACAAATGCTACAAATGTAGGTTTGCCTTTCCTTAATCTATTTTCTAAGATAAGTCGTAGGGTCAGTATTGCCTCACTTGTTACACTATTTCTACGGAATCCAAACTGATCTTCCCCGAGGTCGGCTTCTACCAGTTTTTCCATTCATCTGTAAAGAATTCTTGTTAGTATTTTGCAGCCGTGGCTTATTAAACTGATAGTTCGATTTTTTCACATCTGTCAACACCTGCTTTCTTTGGGATTGGAATTACTATATTCTTCATGAAGTCTGAGGGAATTTTGCCTGTCTCATACATCTTGCTCACCAGATGGTAGAGTTTAGTTAGGCCTGGCTCTCCAAAGGCTGTCAATAGCTCTAATGGAATGTTGTCTGTTCCTGGGGCCTTGTTTCGACTTAGGTTTTTCAGTGCTCTGTCAAACTCTTCACGTAGTATCATATCTCCTATTTCATCTTCATCCACATTCTCTTCCATTTCTATAATACTGTCCTCAAGAACATGGCACTTGTATATACCCTCTATATACTCCTTCCATCTTTCTGCTTTCTCTTCTTTGCTTAGAACTGGGTTTCCTTCTGAGCTCTTGATATTCATGGATGTGGTTCTCTTTTCTCCAAAGGTCTCTCTAATTTTCCTGTAGGCAGTATCTATCTTACCCCTAGTGATATGTGCCTCTACATCCTGACATTTGTCCTCTAGCCATCCCTGCTTAGCCATTTTGCACTTCCTTTCGATCTCATTTTTGAGAAGTTTGTATTCCTTTTTGCCTGCTTCATTTACTGCATTTTTATGTTTTCTCCTTTCATGAATTAAATTCAATGTCTCTTCTGTTACCCAAGGATTTTTATTAGCCCTCGTCTTTTTACCTACTTGATCCTCTGCTACCTTCACTATTTCGTCTCTCAAAGCTACCCATTCTTCTTCTACTGTATTTCTTTGCCCCATTCTTGTCAATAGTTCCCTAATGCTCTCCCTGAAGCTCTTTACAACCTCTGGTTCTTTCAGTTTATCCAGGTCTCATCTCCTTAAATTCCCACCTTTTTGCAAAAAGGTGGGAATTTGTGTAGATAACAGACATTTAAGTGATTAACATTGGAGGATAACAGGTTAATGTAAGCTCTATACAAACAATTGCAAGTATGAAATGCTGGTTCATTAATAATCGGTGTAACCACCAGAGTGTTGAATGCAAGCATGTTAATCTGCGTGCATTGTGTTGTGCAGGAGCTGAATGTCAGTCTGTGTAACAGAGTTCCATGCCTGTAGCACTTGGTCGGTCAGTACAGCGACAGTTAATGCTGGTTGTGGATAACGCTGGAATTGTTGTCCGATGATGTCCCATATGAACTCGATTGCTGACATTCGGTGACTGTGCAGGCCAAGGCAAGCATATTGGAGCACAATAACAGTATATGGGCGAGCGTTATTCTGTTGGACAACTCCCCCTCAAATGCTGTTCAGGAATGGTAGCACGACAGATCAAATCAGCAGACTGAAGTACAGATTTGCAATCTGGGCGCATGGAATAACCGCGAGAATGCTAGTGCTGTCGTACGAAATGGCATTCCAGACCATAACTCTAAGTATAGGTCCCACTGTATAGCATGCAGACAAGTTGGTTGCATGCCCCCTCGCAAGAAACACACGGCCATTACTGGCACCGAGTCAGAACCAGCTGTCATCAGAAAACACAGCAGACCTGCACCCTACCCTGCAACGAGCTCTCGCTTGACACTGTAAGTAGGCTGTTTAGGTTTTTATGTTAGTAACGTCACCTAGCGCTCTGTATGAAAATCACTGGCTGTGCTGTGTGCAGTCTGTGGCTGGTGGGCATTGTTGAAATAGTCGCTATTGTAGTGTTGGGCAGCTGGAGGTGAGCCGCCAGCAGTGGTGGATGTGGGGAGAGAGAAGGCGGAGCGGAGTTTTGAGAGCGGATGATCTGGACGTGTGTCCATCAGAGACAGTAAATATGTAATGTAAGACTGGATGTCATTATATATATAATGACTTTTGAGCACTATTAAGGTAAATACATTGTTTGTTCTTTATCAGAATCTTTCATTTGCTAACTATGCCTATCAGTAGTTAGTGCCTTCAGTCGTTAGAATCTTTTATTTAGGTGGCAGTATTGGCGCTCGCTGTATTGCAGTAGTTCGAGTAATGAAGATTTTTGTGAGGTAAGTGATCTATGAAAGGTATAGGTTATTGTTAGTCAGGGCCATTCTTTTGTAGGGATTACTATAAGTCATATTGCGTTGCGCTAAAAATATTGTGTGTCAGTTTAGTGATGATCAGAATAAGTAAAGAGAGAAATGTCTGAGTTCGTTCAGTTTTGCTCAGCTGTTTAAAAATCAAATAACGTAAGGGGTTTACCAGCACAGTAATTCACTAATTTTTCTAAGGGGACGTTTCATACGTCGACCTTTAGCCGAGGATACCTCACTGGAGTCTTCTGATTTTTTCTTGTAGTTTGTGTAATTAGTGTAGCTATTGTTTATTGCTAGCGCGTAATTATACAGAGAATTTCCTTTGTAGTTGTAGTTTTTCGTTGTTGTACAGTAAAACAGTTGTGGCATGCATGTAGATTTGCACCAAGTATTTCGCAGCTGCGCTTGCAATTAACGAGATATTATTTTCAGTGCTATGTTAATGTGTTTTCTCTTTTTGCTCTTCAAATTGTGCTTTTCTGTGTTGTCGTGTGAAATATTGTCACAGTAATGTCGTGTGAAAAACGTAATACTAGGCTCCAAAGTAAACTGAGAAATGACAGTGAAGACGAAAGTAGTGTGTTAGCGCCACCGAGTAGTGAATTAACTAATGTTGAAAGTAGTAATTTGGTAATTGTACATAGGAAATGGAGCGGGCTGCAAATAATGGTGTAGACAGTGAAACAATTAATGAACAGGGAAGCAGTATCGATTGATCGGTCGGCAACAGCTCATCTCAGGAATCCGAAATGACAGGACACAATCTTGCAAATACTGTAGATTCAGGTTTTGCGTCCTCACCGTTTTCTCAAATAAGTCAAGACAAATTTTCTGCTTTTCAGAATGCTAATATTGCCGGTTCAAATGCACTGCCGAATAGCACTGAGGACATTGTTTCAGACACCAGTGTATTGTTATTACAGTTAATGCAACAAATGGGACAAAGGCTACAAAAGTTAGACGCGATGGAACAAAATCAAAAACAGTCACAACAACAGCTTCAAAAGCTAGTCACCACGCTTGAACAAACACGTGAAGGTTTAAGTGCTGAGTTACTTAAAATCGAATCGAAATGTCAAAAAGTCTGTAATGACGTAAAAACACAAATTTGTGAGCATTTCCAACCTATTTTTTCGCGTCATGAAAATGCATTACAGAATCACGAAACAGCCATAAAGGAACTGCAAACTATTGTTCATAAAAATCACACCTTGCAAGCTAAAATTGACTGTGTTGCATCTACCGATTCGGTTACGCAACTTGCAAAAACTCAGGAAAACTCAAAGGACACAGTATATACGATTTCAACACAAATGGACACTCTGAAACTTGGTCAGAAAAACACACTGAGGAAATAAGTTCACTATCGTAGAAAGTAGCCGAACTTTCGGATCAGTTCACTAACTTATCTACAAAGGTGGATGATGATCTGAATGACACAAGACCTGTAGCCTTCACTGACGCAGAAGAGTATGAACAAATTAAGAAATTCAAACAAAATCAGAATCAAATTAATATGCAACACAAAAGAGAAATCCGGGAAGTATAAGATCAGTTGGCACAAGTAATACAAGAATTACATATTTCAGAGGACACTCGCGCTCCAACGCGGGAAGAGGGACTTAGAAATACGGAAAAGCCACAAAACAATAACACAGGGGATTTCGGAAATTATGAAAGAAATTGGCAAGGTGCGCCGAATTATGAGATGGAACCGCCGACACGACGTAACAATGACCGATATGCGACTCGCCGATACGATGATTTTGACTATAAGCTGTTCATTACTACACGTAAATTCAAAACATTTAAGAATTCTGGCAACGACATTCATCCACAAGCGTGGCTTCATCAATTCTCTCATTGTTTTCCTCCCAATTGCTCATTAGAGCACAGATTAGAATTTATGTGTGGCTACTTGGAGAATGAACCAGCTGTAAGAATGCGATCGGTCATTCACGATTGTCTCAGTGAAGGAGAATTTTATCATGCCTTCCTCTCAGCATATTGTTCTCAAGCTACACAAGACCGAGAAAACATAGCATAATAATGATGAAACATTTCGAACAATCTGAATTTTCCAGTCTTGTGAAATATTTTGAAGACATGTAGCACAAGAATCAGTACCTGTCAAACCCATACAGCCCCTCAGAACTCATCCGCATTTGCTTAATCCAATTGCCTGAACATTTACGATACATTATTTTGGCAGGACGTTGCAAAGACGACATTGAAGCGTTTCAGGCACTCTTACAAGAATTGGAAATTGACACTGACAATCGCGGGACGCGAAAACAGGAGCACAACAATTACAGGTCACATCCATCACAATTCCGCGATGACAGAAATAACAACTGGACATGACAAGGCTATTCTTAAACGCAAATCGTGACCAAAACAGACACCACCCGTATGTCAACCGTTGGCAGAGTAGTAATAATTACAGAGAAAGATCGCATTTCCATAGTAATTAATGTGACAGAGACAACCATAGAAACAGAAAATTTGGGAACCAAAACAATTATTATCAAGGGAGACAGAATAACTTCAGACACAACGGTCCTCCGCGCAGTTACGACTCAGGATGAAGTTCTCCACCACGTGAGCGACAAGAAATTAATTACAGAAATTACCGACATGACGACAGACGATATAATTATAACGACAGACCTGGATTTCATCAGAACTGGCGAGATTCAAACAGGGCTTGGCCCTCTCGACAAGGTGAATCTGAAGAAGTTAGATCTCCAAATCCTAATAACGACGCGCGCCAACAAAGAGACAGACAATGACTCGCACCGCAGGAAGCCACGTGCGACGGCTGGCTCAGAGAAAAAGAACATAGACGCTAACGTTGAGAAAAATTTTAGCATTCCTTACCGCCGTATACAACATGATAATTGCTTTGAAGCTGAAACTCTGCATACTAGGAAGAGTAAAGGATTGCACCACATTTCACATGAAAAACAGTTTATTGAGCGATAATCTGTTTTGTAATTTAGTCTGCTATAAAATTTTTCACTTCACGTTACTAGTACTATTTTTCACATTTAGAAACTGTTAACATGCAACTATGTTCTAAAGTTAACTATCCAGTCAAGAACCTAGGAAACTTATTTAGACAAGTAATTACAAATGCATTGTTATAGTGAACAGAGGACACAGTGTTACTGTGTGAGTAGATTCTTGCTTGTCAGTTGCACGATTACGTAACGACTATAAGGCTTACATACTTAGAACATATACTGCTAACGAGATTTTAATGCAACATTTTGGTTTACTTGAAAAGACATTCTTTATTTGAAGTACTTTCTGTGAGATTAAAGATGACTTAGTATTTGGTTTCTTTTAAAGCTACACGATTATATCACGACGCTACTAATGTGTGACACAATTTACATTGTTGTTATTATGCTGTATCTGTTTTATATCTGCACAGTTTTTCTGAATTCTTGTGGAAAGTAAAATATGTTTTAGTAGTAACTTTTGTGGTATAGCTACAATGAGAAAGCCTTTTTCGTAGTACAACAATACGTTACAGTATAGTACTTTCTTGATCATGGTAATGTACGTAATAACTACCATATATATACGCATAGTATTTCACTTTTGTTTATGATTAGGTAAATACTTCACTTCTGCAGAACTTAGCTTTCGGAGGACGATAACTATGACACTTCCACAGAATTATCTTACAGCAAGACGCACATTTAGCGCTAAAGGACATGTATTTGAGTGATTAACTTGGTACTTAAAACATTTATTTTTAAAGATTTTTGAATTACAAAGATACTAAGGTTTTCCGTGATACATTTCATTCCATTTCTGTAATCTGTAACACCTGAGGGTATAATTACATTAATCCTCAGGGGGTACACGCCTAGTTTGTGTACCATGTGTTTGGCAAGCACAAGGAGCCCTAGCTGATATGGTATTTGCTTATACAGCTTTACACATCGGTACCATATTTCTCTAACACAGAATTACACAGCTATCTAATCATTTAACTGAGAGAGACAAACATTTTTTTACTACATCAGTGACAAATGTTTGCGTAATTACACAGTTGGATAACTTCACACTTACGAAATTGTATTTTGTCTGTACTTTGTGAACTGTTCATATAGTTTTCGGAAACGCTGTGATACTATGAGAGCTTTGAATGACGTATTCGGTATGGGATCATGATTTTTAAAGTATGTTTGAGGAACATGACACTATTTAAATGAGCAGAGAACTTTTATTAGGTTTTGAAGTTATTGCAGAAAGCTACAACGTTTTTGAGATTTGACTGAGGTGTTGTGATGTTATTATTACGACGACGATGGCGATTGTGCACCTGCACAGTTGCAACAGATGGCTGCTGGCCGTCTCTACAAGGACTGCAGTGGGTCTGCACCTCTGGTGGCGCACCAATACCATAATCTCTACCAGGACTACAGTGGGTCTGCTCTGTGATGACCGACATACCAATATTCTTGAAAACGTCGACTGACTCTGCGGTAGGTTTGCTCTGTTGTGGCCCATTATCTATCTGCATGTCAAGAGTCAGCACTGTCTTTCCATTGGAAGGACAACACTACTTCTTCAAGGCAGCATGGAAATCCACTACTTCCGTGCGCATTTTCTTTTACTGAACGATCAGGACTGTCTTTATGAGAAATAATTTTTGCTTTTGACGAACAGTGTATCAATAAGTGTGTGCATTTGATTTCTTTGTTATTGTAATTATAAAAAAATTTCAAATATGTATTGGCCACTGCCCAAAACCATTTGTAAAATTTTTTGTGGGGAGCATGGGGGCTATGTAAGTAGGCTGTTTAGGTTTTTTATGTTAGTAACATCACCTAGCGCTCTGTATGAAAATCACTGGCTGTGCTGTGTGCAGTCTGTGGCTGGTGGGCACTGTTGAAATAGTCGCTATTGTAGTGTTGGGCAGTTGGTTGTTAACAGCACGTAGCATTGCGCAGTTGGAGGTGAGCCGCCAGCAGTGGTGGATGTGGGGAGAGAGATGGCGGAGTTTTGAGAGCGGATGATCTGGACTTGTGTCCATCAGAGACAGTAAATTTGTAATACTGGATGTCATGAACTGCTGATATATATATATATATATATATATATATATATATATATATATATATATATATATATAAAGTGAGTCACGGAAGTATGTTTTTTAACACAAACCTACGTTTTTTTAAATGGAACCCCGTTAGTTTTGTTAGCACATCTGAACATATAAACAAATACGTAATCAGTGCCGTTTGTTGCATTGTAGAATGTTAATTACATCCGGATATATTGTAACCTAAAGTTGACGCTTGAGTACCACTCCTCCGCTGTTCGATCGTGTGTATCGGAGAGCACCGAATTACGTAGGAATCCAAAGGGAACGGTGATGGACCTTAGGTACAGAAGAGACTGAAACACCACATTACGTCCACATGCTAACACCTTTTTATTGGTCTTTTTCACTGACGCACATGTACATTACCATGAGGGGTGAGGTACACGTACACACGTGGTTTCCGTTTTCAATTACGGAGTGGAATAGAGTGTGTCCCGACATGTCAGGCCAATAGATGTTCAATGAGGTGGCCATCATTAGCTGCACACAATTGCAATCTCTGGCGTAATGAATGTGGTACACGCTGCAGTACATCCGGTGTAATGTCACCGCAGGCTGCCACAATACGTTGTTTCATATCCTCTGGGGTTGTAGGCACATCACGGTACACATTCTCCTTTAAAGTACCCCACAGAAAGAAGTCCAATTTATGTGTCCTCCACGTCCTATGAAACGCCCGTCGAACATCCTGTCAAGGGTCAGCCTAGTGTTAATTGCGGAATGTGCAGGTGCATCATCATGCTGATACCACATACGTCGACGCGTTTCCAGTGAGACATTTTCGAGCAACGTTGGCAGATCATTCTGTAGAAACGCGATGTATGTTGCAGCTGTTTTGGCCCCCTGCAATGAAGTGAGGACCAATGAGGTGGTCGCCAATGATTCTGCACCATACATTTACAGTCCACGGTCGCTGTCGCTCTACCTGTCTGAGCCAGCGAGGATTGTCCACGGACCAGTAATGCATGTTCCGTAGATTCACTGCCCCGTGGTTTGTGAAACCCGCTTCATCGGTAAACAGGTAGAACTGCAACGCATTCTCTGTTAATGCCCATTGACAGAATTGCACTCGATGATTAAAGTCACCACCATGTAATTGCTGATGTAGCGACACATGAAACGGGTGAAAGCGGTGACGATGCAGTATGCGCATAACACTACTTTGACTCAGTCCACCGGCTCTCGCAATGTCCCGTGTACTCACGTGTGGGTTCATGGCAACAGCAGCTAACACACCAATTGCACCCGCTTCTCCTGTGACGGGCCTGTTACGGACCCGTTTGCGTGCTACGACCATACCTGTTGCATACAGTTGGCGGTAGATGTTTTGCAATGTGCGGCACGTTGGATGGTCTCTGTCCGGGTACCGTTCTGCATACACCCTGCAGGCTTCAGCTGCATTTCGTCGACACTCGCCATAGATGAGTATCATCTCCGCCTTTCCAGAGTTCGAATACACCATGGTCACAGTTCCTACAACACTACACTATCACAGACGTCTGGTAACACGAAGTAGTGCGGAGACGGATGCAGACTAACAATAGCAGCAAGCGCTACATGAGGACACTGCGACAGCTAGACCAAACCACAACAATGCACTACAGCCGCACTCGTAAACACGGTCGTCATCGTAAACATGTCCCTGCAGATGCTGCTCGCCGACCGTGGCCCGTGTTTGTTACAACACGCAACTGAACGTCGGAGGTTTCAAGCGTCAACTTTAGGTTATAATATCTCCGGATGTAATTAACATTTTACAATGCAACAAACGGCACTGATTACGTATTTGTTTATATGTTCAGATGTGCTAACAAAACTAGCTGGGTTCCATTTAAAAAAACGTAGGTTTCTGTTAAAAAGCACACTTCCGTGCATTTTTTTATGGTTTGTAATAACCAGTTACACTAGCCCCTCTCCTCACGTTCGGTCTGTGGAATCGATTCGTCAGTATTTGATGTGGTTTACGAAATATATCCAGCGGTAACGTTAGGTGACTCACCCTGTATATATATATATATATATATATATATATATATATATATACACTCCTGGAAATTGAAATAAGAACACCGTGAATTCATTGTCCCAGGAAGGGTAAACTTTATTGACACATTCCTGGGGTCAGATACACCACATGATCACACTGACAGAACCACAGGCACATAGACACAGGCAACAGAGCATGCACAATGTCGGCACTAGTACAGTGTATAGCCACCTTTCGCAGCAATGCAGGCTGCTATTCTCCCATGGAGACGATCGTAGAGATGCTGGATGTAGTCCTGTGGAACGGCTTGCCATGCCATTTCCACCTGGCGCCTCAGTTGGACCAGCGTTCGTGCTGGACGTGCAGACCGCGTGAGACGACGCTTCGTCCAGTCCCAAACATGCTCAATGGGGGACAGATTCGGATATTTTGCTGGCCAGGGTAGTTGACTTACACCTTCTAGAGCACGTTGGGTGGCACGGGATACATGCGGACGTGCATTGTCCTGTTGGAACAGCAAGTTCCCTTGCCGGTCTAGGAATGGTAGAACGATGGGTTCGATGACGGTTTGGATGTACCGTGCACTATTCAGTGTCCCCTCGACGATCACCAGTGGTGTACGGCCAGTGTAGGAGATCGCTCCCCACACCATGATGCCGGGTGTTGGCCCTGTGTGCCTCGGTCGTATGCAGTCCTGATTGTGGCGCTCACCTGCACGGCGCCAAACACGCATACGACCATCATTGGTACCAAGGCAGAAGCGACTCTCATCGCTGAAGACGACATGTCTCCATTCGTCCCTCCATTCACGCCTGTCGCGACACCACTGGAGGCGGGCTGCACGATGTTGGGGCGTGAGCGGAAGACGGCCTAACGGTGTGCGGGACCGTAGCCCAGCTTCATGGAGACGGTTGCGAATGGTCCTCGCCGATACCTCAGGAGCAACAGTGTCCCTAATTTGCTGGGAAGTGGCGGTGCGGTCCCCTACGGCACTGCGTAGGATCCTACGGTCTTGGCGTGCATCCGTGCGTCGCTGCGGTCCGGTCCCAGGTCGACGGGCACGTGCCCCTTCCGCCGACCACTGGCGACAACATCGATGTACTGTGGAGACCTCACGCCCCACGTGTTGAGCAATTCGGCGGTACGTCCACCCGGCCTCCCGCATGCCCACTATACGCCCTCGCTCAAAGTCCGTCAACTGCACATACGGTTCACGTCCACGCTGTCGCGGCATGCTACCAGTGTTAAACACTGCGATGGAGCTCCGTATGCCACGGCAAACTGGCTGACACTGACGGCGGCGGTGCACAAATGCTGCGCAGCTAGCTCCATTCGACGGCCAACACCGCGGTTCCTGGTGTGTCCGCTGTGCCGTGCGTGTGATCATTGCTTGTACAGCCCTCTCGCAGTGTCCGGAGCAAGTATGGTGGGTCTGACACACCGGTGTCAATGTGTTCTTTTTTCCATTTCCAGGAGTGTATATTAGACTTTTGAACACTATTAAGGTAAACACATTGTTTGTTCTTTATCAAAATCTTTCATTTGCTAACTATGCCTATCAGTAGTTAGTGCCTTCATTAGTTTGAATCTTTTATTTAGCTGGCAGTATTGGCGCTCACTGTATTGCCGTAGTTCGAGTAGTGAAGATTTTAATGAGGTAAGTGATGCATGAAAGGTATAGGTTATTGTTAATCGGGCCATTCTTTTGTAGGGATTATTAAAAGTCATATTGCGTTGCGCTAAAAATATTGTGTGTCAGTTTAGTGATGATCAGAATAAGTAAAGAGAGAAATGTCTGAGTACGTTCAGTTTTGCTCAGCTGTTTGAAAATCAAATAACGTAAGGGGTTTACCAGCACAGTAATTCACTAATTTTTCCAAGGGGACGTTTCAACACCACTGAAGTTGCAAATGGCAGTGGTTTGAGTTCAGTGGAATGCAAGCTCAGGGCGCCTGGCTCGATACTGTCCTTGATGTAACCGCTTGGAACAATTCGTTGTGTCATTGTGGTGCCAAGTGCTCCTCAAATTGCAACAGCATATGCAGTACAATGGGCCAGAGCAATGCGTCGAACACGATGGTCTTCCCTCTCTGAAGCGCTACGAGGCCGTCCGGAGCTCTGTCTTCTTGCGACCATAAATTCTCGTGATCACCGCTGCCAGCAGTCATGAACAGTGGCTGCATTCCTATCAAGCCTTTTTGCAGTAATGCTGAAGGAAGGAGCATCCAGCTTCTCGTAGCCCCATTACACGACCTCGTTTAAACTCATTAAGGTGTTGATAATGCCATCTTCGCCGCATAAAGGCGTTCTTGACTAACATCTACTCACCACATCCAGTCTCAAAGGTAACTAAAGTTAATGGCCGCATTGCTAGCGCCACTCTTACGAGACTGGGACGAAGTTTGAAAAGACATCAGCTTTCATATGTAGGAACAGGTCTACCAACTGTTGTGTATGTCGCATAGCTCCTTCTTGGTCTTTCAATTTTTTCCCATCAGTGTATTTCAAACAGATCAGATTTTATTCCTGGGTATGGACCTGCACGACTACACCAGTTGTTCCTGCCACAAAAAAACTACACAAATAACGAATTTGTTTGCATGGCACTCCTCCACAACAAGCGCAGCAATTTTTGTATGTGTAAATAAAAACAGCCTCTTCTTACTACATTGTATTTTATTTCTCCCAGACGTGTTTCACCTTTTTCACTTTAATGCATAATCAGCGGGATCTAGATTGATATAGTTTTGTTTTGATATGCGTTATTTGTTGATTACAAAGCGGTTCAAGTCTCGTCTTTTATGTAAATAAGTGGTTATTTACAGTTCTTTGCGTTTTTGGTTGGCATATGCATTTCCTCTCACATGGCCACATACTGTAGGTCGTATTACAGGTCTATTTACGAAACATAATCATCTTTTTATCTTCCGAACATTTTACTTCCCACTTTTCATCTTGTTTGCCCTTACTGATGTAATGCACAATCATTCTTCTGTCATTAATTGTAGATATTTGAACGAAAACTGTAATTTTAAGGCTACTGTATCTGATCCTGTTTGTACAGTTTACCTCATGGTTGCAAACTAATGAAGTATATTCTGAAAATAACGTCTGTTCATCATTTCTGTTATGTTTATATATATGTGTGTGTGTGTGTGTGTCTGTGTGTGAGCAAGACAGAGAGAGAGTGACAGAGAGAGAGTATATGCTTGGATTACTTTTTATTGTGGGGTGAGGGTATTGGTAGTTATTCAATACAACTTGTAGAATGTTGAATATGAATGTAATAGCTGTCAGAAAATGTATGAAAGTTTTGGTGTTAAGCTGATTTGAGTTTTGCCTCCAATGTAATGTGGAGAGATTCATGGTCAAGTGAGTGGAAAGGGGTTGGGTGGTATCATAATCATCATCATTATTATGATAGTAGTGCTCTGTTGCAATGTTACTGTATTATTTTATCTATTAATGTAAACAATGAGTTGTTTGGCATGTCTACTTGATCATTCAACAGCGTTTCCTTTTTTGCTTTGATTTTCTAAACGTGATAATTTTCTTGCAGGATTAGGAGGTGTTTTTTAATTGTTGTTTCTAATTATTTTCATGTCTTCTTGTGGTTGGTTTGTGACTGTGTTCTGTTAGGTGTTCTGCAAATGTGGAGTGGTTTGTTCCATACTTCCAGGCTCTCATGCGTTCTTTGAATCTGGCATAAAATGTTTTGCCTGTTTGTCCTGTGTATCTGCCATCACAGGTGCTACACTTTAATGATATGTACGTGCTTTCTGATATATGTCTCTGTTTTTTGTCAGTTTTGGAGTTTATTTTTGCGCAGAATTGTCTGTTGTGTATGCTATGATTATTCCCTGTCTTTTGAAAATGTTGGTGAATTTATGTGTGCGTTTGTATTTGTATGTCATTGTGTACCATCTTGTGTTTTAAATTACCGTGATTATTCAGTGTATTTGTTATGGTAGTGAGCGTTTGTGACTGTTTGGTCTGTTGTCAGGTTTTCAATGGTTTAGTCGTTCTGCTTTTATTTTACTTTTAATTTTGTTCTCTAGCCTTATGACTATGATACCAATGCAACCATTGTTTTGGTCTGTCTGCAGTATATTTCAAGCTCTGTTTGCTAGTGTTCTTTGTTGAGTGCAACTATGTTACACCTATGGAGCATGTGCCAAAGTGCTGCTTGCTTTTGTGAGTGTGTGTGAATTGAGGACTGGGGAAAGAAGTCAATTGCTGTGGGCTTATGATAAATTTCAAACATGTGCTTATTGTTTTGTTTTTAGATTGTTATATACAGAAAGTTAATTTGGTTATTCTGTTCTCTTCCCATTGCGAATTTTATATTTTTGTGTATCTTGCTGGTGTCAGTATGTAATTTTTCAATTTTTGTTTTTAGTTCGTCTATTAAGCAGAGGATGTCATCCACATACCTGAACTATCATAGTATGTTGTATTCTTTTCCTACAGTTTTTGTGAAAACGATATATTCGCTGCAGTTTATAGAAACATTTCGCAAGGCTCCTGATACTGAGGACCCCATCGCTAATACACCTTGTAAATAGAATTCATTATTGAATTAGAAGTAATTTTGTTCTGTTATGGGATTTATTAATGTATTTCATTAATTTGTTCATCGGAGAGCTGACTGTGTGTTTTGAGGTTCTTATATATGTTGCCTATTGTTTCTGGAGCTGGTATCTAGGAATATATGCTTTCTAGATCAAATGAGAGGAGTGTTGCTGTGTCTGGGATTTTTATACCTTTCATTTGTTGTATTAGCTGTGTAGTGTTTTAATGGTTCTGTCTTCTTGTACATGAAATTTTGAGACAGTAATTTTAACATGTAACCTGCTAGCTTGTAAGTGGGAACTTTTCTGAAATCCAATATTGGCCTTTACAGGAAGATTCAGTTTATGGATCTTTGGTTGGATTCAGAGGACAGGTGCACTGGAATTAATCTGTGTCAGCTTTCTTTTAACTTTGTTATCCAATGTGATGTCTGTATTTTTCAGAGTGTTTTTTGCTTTTGTCTGGAATCTGTTTCTTAGGTCTGATTTTAAGTTTGTAATGTAATTTTGAGAGATGAATTCCTGTGTTTTTTCAGTGCATTGTTCTTTGTCTACTGTGTTTACCACTGCTGTATTACTGATGGTGTTCGCAAGCTGCAAATGTATCTTATGTAACTCGTAATTTAGCTTTCGTTTTGTAGAAAATATGAATTTGATTTCGAATTTTAACCACATTTTCTAAGCAGCATGCATTGCTTTTTGAGCGCTGGTGAACTGCTTTTAATCTTAAATCAATGTATTTATGTAGAAGAACATTACATTTGCATCTGATGCTGAATGTTATGTGTTGTTTGGTTTTTGAACGCTCAGGTGAAGTCTTCTGAATTTCTGACGTAGACCACATGGTTAGGCCTGGCTTGGCGTGAATAAAGAGTTTATTTGCGTGGCCATCCTCCACGGAAAACACAGAAATAATTGTTTAGTAAATAAAAACCGCCTATTCTTGCTGCACTTTATTTTATTCCTTCCAGATGTGTTTCAACTTTTTCACTTTAAAGGATACACAACAGACAACTGCATTCAAAAATAAACCCCAAAACTGACAAAAAAAGAGACATATACCGGAAAGGAGAGATATATCAATTACGGTGTAGAACCCCGGTGGCACATACATGGTACAAACAGGCAGAATATCTGATGTCAGATACAAAGAACACATGAGAGCCTGGAGGTATGGGAGAACCACTCTACGTCTGCAGAACACATAAGAGAACAGTCGCAACCCAACCACTAGAGAAGAAGTCATTAAGAGAATTAGAATCAACAATAAAAAACACCTAACACAGCAAGAAAATTACCACGTTCAGAAAACCAGAGGGGAACAGAAAACCCTGTTAAATGATCAAGTAGACATGCCAAACAACTAATCGTTTACACTAATAGATAAAATAATAGAGTATCACTACAATAGAGGACTATTGTCATTATAATAATAACAATAACACCATTTAATCCCTTTCCTCTCACTTGTCCACGAACCTGTACACAAAACATTTAAGCCAGAACTCGAACCAGCTGAACACCGAAACTTTCAACCATTCTCTGAGAGCTATTACATTCATATTCAGCATTCTACGACTCACATTGAAAAACGACCAACAAACTCCCACCCCGCAAAAAAGTTTTCCATGCATATCTTCTCACCCACTCACTCACTCACACACACACACACACACACACACACACACACACAGAGAGAGAGAGAGAGAGAGAGAGAGAGAGGGAGAGAGATACATACACAACCACACACACACACACACACACACACACACTCTCTCTCTCTCTCTCTCTCTCTCTCTCTCTCTCTCTTAACATAAAAGAAACGAATAGATATTAATTTCAGCACATGCTTCGTTGGGTTGACAACATGAACACAAACGAACGAAACAGGATGACACATGTAGTGAACCCACAGTAGCTACATCATAGTTTTCGATCAAATGCCTGTAATTAACAACAGAAGATTGATAGTGAATCACAACAATCAGGCCAAACAAGATGATAAGTGTGAAGAAAAATAGCTCAAACATAAAATCATGCTTATGTTTCGTAAATAGAGCTGTAGTGCGACCTACAGCATGTGACCACATGGAAGGAAACGTAGATGCGAACCAAAAACGAGATGAACTTTAAGTAAATATCAAAACAAAACTGTATCAATCTACACTCCTGGAAATGGAAAAAAGAACACATTGACACCGGTGTGTCAGACCCACCATACTTGCTCCAGACACTGCGAGAGGGCTGTACAAGCAATGATCACACGCACGGCACAGCGGACACACCAGGAACCGCGGTGTTGGCCGTCGAATGGCGCTAGCTGCGCAGCATTTGTGCACCGCCGCCGTCAGTGTCAGCCAGTTTGCCGTGGCATACGGAGCTCCATCGCAGTCTTTAACACTGGTAGCATGCCGCGACAGCGTGGACGTGAACCGTATGTGCAGTTGACGGACTTTGAGCGAGGGCGTATAGTGAGCATGCGGGTGGCCGGGTGGACGTACCGCCGAATTGCTCAACACGTGGGGCGTGAGGTCTCCACAGTACATCGATGTTGTCGCCAGGGGTCGGCGGAAGGTGCACGTGCCCGTCGACCTGGGACCGGACCGCAGCGACGCACGGATGCACGCCAAGACCGTAGGATCCCACGCAGTGCCGTAGGGGACCGCACCGCCACTTCCCAGCAAATTAGGGACACTGTTGCTCCTGGGGTATCGGCGAAGACCATTCGCAACCGTCTCCATGAAGCTGGGCTACGGTCCCGCACACCGTTAGGCCGTCTTCCGCTCACGCCCCAACATCGTGCAGCCCGCCTCCAGTGGTGTCGCGACAGGCGTGAATGGAGGGACGAATGGAGACGTGTCGTCTTCAGCGATGAGAGTCGCTTCTGCCTTGGTGCCAATGATGGTCGTATGCGTGTTTGGCGCCGTGCAGGTGAGCGCCACAATCAGGACTGCATACGACCGAGGCACACAGGGCCAATACCCGGCATCATGGTGTGGGGAGCGATCTCCTACACTGGCCGTACACCACTGGTGATCGTCGAGGGGACACTGAATAGTGCACGGTACATCCAAACCGTCATCGAACCCATCGTTCTACCATTCCTAGACCGGCAAGGGAACTTGCTGTTCCAACAGGACAATGCACTCCCGCATTTATCCCGTGCCACCCAACGTGCTCTAGAAGGTGTAAGTCAACTACCCTGGCCAGCAAGATCTCCGGATCTGTCCCCCATTGAGCATGTTTGGGACTGGATGAAGCGTCGTCTCACGCGGTCTGCACGTCCAGCACGAACGCTGGTCCACATGAGGCGCCAGGTGGAAATGGCATGGCAAGCCGTTCCACAGGACTACATCCAGCATCTCTACGATCGTCTCCATGGGAGAATAGCAGCCTGCATTGCTGCTAAAGGTGGATATACACTGTACTAGTGCCGACATTGTGTATGCTCTGTTGCCTGTGTCTATGTGCCTGTGGTTCTGTCAGTGTGATCATGTGATGTATCTGACCCCAGGAATGTGTCAATAAAGTTTCCCCTTCCTGGGACAATTAATTCATGGTGTTCTTATTTCAATTTCCAGGAGTGTATATCCCACTGATGATCCCTTAAAGTGAAAAATGTGAAACTCGCCTGGGAGAAATGAAATTCAGTGGAGCGAGAAATTGCAGTTTTTATTTACAAAACAAATACTTCTGTACTCGTTGCGGGGGAGGGCCTCGCAAATAAACTCGTTATTCACGCCATGGCAGACATTTTCATGCGGCCAACTCCAGAAATTCAGAAGACTTCACTTCAACGTTCATAAAACCATACAACACATAAAATTCAACACTATATGCAAATTAATGATCTTCTAGCTCAATAAATCAATGAACATATTAAAAGTAGTTCAACGCTCAAAAAGCAATACATGCTGCTCATAAAATGTGGTTAAAATTCGAAATCCAATCCCTATAGTCTATTAAACAAGACCTAAATCAGGCATTACATAAGAAACATTTGCAACTTGCAAACACCATTAATAATATGGCAATTTTCTTACATCTGATCAACAAGGTCCAAAAGCTCGTAAAAACTGCTGTACAAAGCATGGAAACATTTCATAGAAAAAAGATTAGTCAACTCGCATAACTCCAATCATAACACAACAACTCTACACACAATCAACAAAGACACACACACACACACACAAATTCTATGCAAGATTAGGGGGCCTACGAGACACACAAATAAACAGTGAAGAATGACAACTGTTGGTGAAAGAATTAAAATAGAAAATACATTCGGAAAAAGATGAAGATTACATAGAAAATCTATTTATAGAAAGAGAAACTATACTGCCATGGGAAGACAGCAGAGAAAAAAGCAGTGTAAAATTGGATTAACTACAAAAATAGTATAAGAAGAAATCCATAATACAATGACCAATATGAAAACCCAACAACATAAAAACAACACCAACACAGAATCTGTAATCTTCAG
Source organism: Schistocerca piceifrons (assembly GCF_021461385.2). Taxonomy (NCBI): domain Eukaryota; kingdom Metazoa; phylum Arthropoda; class Insecta; order Orthoptera; family Acrididae; genus Schistocerca; species Schistocerca piceifrons. The sequence goes on along the minus strand of NC_060139.1, from coordinate 304,886,938 downwards.
AAACCTTAGGAAAAAACTTCAAAATGAAAATATCAGTCCAAAAGCAGACAAGGGGAACACAGCACTACTGATAGTCAAACAACAATACACTGAAGAAAACTCAAGAATTCATCTCATGAAATAACATTACAAAATTAAAATGAGACCTGAGAAACAGATTCCAGACAAAAGTAAGAAAAAATTCTGAAAAATATAGACATCACACTGGGCACCACAGGTAAAAGAAAGCTGACACAGATTAATCCCAATACATCTATCATTACCATAACAAATACACAGAATAATCACGAAAATATGAGAAAAAACACAAGGTGGTATACACATTGAATAACACCTCCTATAATTGCGAAAACTGCTCCTATAGATAGTACATAATGGAAGTGGGCTACTACGAGACTCACACATAAAATCATCAACATTTTCTAAAGACAGGGAATGAACATAGCACACACAACATACAATTCTATCCTAAAGTACACCCCAAAACTAACAAAAAACAAAGTCATATACCAGAACGTAGATATATATCAATTACAGTGTAACACTTATGATGGCAGATACATAGGACAAGCAGGCAGAATATTTTATGTCATTCACAAACAATATATGAGAGCCTGGTAATACGGGAGAAACCACTCCACATTTGCAGGACACCTAAGCGAACCCAACCACAAGCCAACCACTAGAGGAGAAGACATGAAAATAATTAGAAACAATAATAGAAAACGCCTTCTAATACTTGGAGAAAACTACCACGCTCAGAAGACAAAAAGGGAAAAGAAAACACTGTTACATGATCAAGCAGACATGGCAAACAACAAATCGTTTGCACTAGTAGATGAAACAATAGAGTGTCATACAACAGGGGACTATTGTAATAATAATAATAATAATAATAATAATTATTATTATTATTATTATTATGCCACCCAACCCCTTTCCACTCACTTGTTCCATGAACGTCTCCACAAAACAATTAATCCAAAACTCAAATGAGCTGAACACCAAAACTTTCACCCATTCCTTGACAGCTATTACAATCATATTCAACATTCTGCAATCTGTGCTGAATAACCACCAATACCACCACACCACAATAAAAAAGTAATCCATGGCCATATATTCTCTCTCTCTCTCTCTCTCTCTCTCTCTCTCTCTCTCACACACACACACACACACACACACACACACACACACATACACACAGATATAACAGATATAAACATAACAGAAATGAATAGACGCCATTTGCAGTGTATTTCACAGATATCTTATAGCAACGGTAATTCGGTGTACAATAATTTCTGTGTAAATTTATGCGACCAGCGTAGTTACAAATGGATTCTTGTAAAGAACCGTTTCACGGAGTTAACGCGTAACTGTGCATACTAAGAAGTTACGGAAATTTTTCAATAAAACGGTGTACTGCGGGCCAGGATATAAAATCTTTCTTACCAATTGTCGCCCTGCCACCTGATCAGTTGTGTGTAGGAAAATTTTTTACTACAAGTAACGGCATTTCTATTAATTGACTACGCATTCCTTCCGTATTTCACTCACTTTCTAGAAAGTAACAGAATTTTAATTTAGAATAGTGTAATCTCCGTTAATAACTTCGTTCTGAAAGTAAATTATGCTCGTGCCAGGTACGGTATCTGCGTTTCAGTAGACTGCCAATTATAACTGGGGTCTGGAAATCAGAAAAGCATGTACGGTGGTGATGTGACGCACTGTAAGCATTTAAATTACCACACATAATTAATGGTACGAACGATGCAAAGAATTTGCGGTAAAGGACTTGCTTGATACTCTGAAACAGACGTCACGAAATACACAGATGTAAACGTGAAAAAGTTATCGCAACAACTACGGAAATATTTCCAGCTTGCTGGAAGAGTTGTCCTACAAGACTCCTTGTTTATCAAAACAACTGACCATACGATGAGCGCGTATAAAAGAGCTTGTCTAATGGTTGAAATGGCTCTAAGCGCTATGGGACTTAACATCTGCCGGCCGGTGTGGCCGTGCGGTTCTAGGTGCTTCAGTCTGGAACCGCGTGACCGCTACGGTCGCAGGTTCGAATCCTGCTTCGGGCATGGATGCGTGTGATGTCTTTAGGTTCGTTAGGTTTAAGTAGTTCTAAGTTCTAGGGGACTGATGACCACAGATGTTATATCCCATAGTGCTCAGAGCCATTTGAACCATTTGAACTTAACATCTGAGGTCATCAGTCCCTTAGATTTAGAACTACTTAAACCTAATTAACCCAACATCACACACATACATTTCCGAGGCAGGATTCGAACCTGCGACCGTAGTAGCCGCGTGGTTCCGGACTGAAGCGCCTAGAACCGCTCGGCCACAACGGCCGGCGGTTGTCTAATATTTTTCCTTATGGTCTCAGTAGCATGACAAAAACAGAGAATATACTTACTTTGATTTTTCATTACTGTTTGCGACCGCCAAGTACTTATGGTACTAGATAAGGGTGATGGCTCATATCAAATGAGAAAGTTGACGGATACGTATTAATAATGGCGACCTACAGTCAATATTGATAAAACAGAACACCTCGTTGTTGGGAGTAGGCCAAGTGAGAATTTGGATTTTGGGTTTAAGCGGATAAGAAATGTGGAAGTGTTCAAGTATCTGGGTTCACTAATCGATAAGCCTGGACAGTGTAATATGGACATATTCCACAGGGTAAGTCGAGCGAGGGCGGATATTAGTTCATTAAGTGGTATCCTTCGGAGTTGGCATATATCGAGACGAACAAAGAAAGCAGTGCTACGTGCTGTGGTAGAAAACATTCTGACACATGGCTCAGAGTGTTGGACGTTGGGCGAGAGACAAAGGGGGAAAATTGAGGTTGTCGAAATGGACGTGTTACGGCGGAGCATGAGAGCGACCCGTTTGTATCGACTATATAAGAAAGGAGATTCGTGTGGTGGAACCAGTCACACACAAGACAGATGCTCGGGTAATGAGATCGTATGGTTATGTCCGACGCATGGAGGAGCAACGATGGCCGCTGTGTCTGCTCAACTAATGTCAGCAAGGGGGCTGAAGGAGGCTGAGCACAACGTGGACGGAAACTATATCGCTAATGCATGGAAAAAAGAGGTCTGTCGGAAGTAGGGAACAGGCAGCTGCTGATGTATGGAAACGCCTCCTGATGTAAAGAAAAGTAAGTTTCCATAAAAGTGCAGGTTATTTTATTATATACAAAGGTCTAAATTCGTCGATTAGGTAGGTAATTATACTCCTTCGATGTGTTTTTATATATTGTATATCAATCTAGATTCATACTTCGCAAGTCATCACATAACATGTGGCTATGAATTCGCGGTATCAGCCTTGCTCTGTTGACTCCGTATAAAAGAAATACATTATATAAAATTCTGCTGTTCGTGAACCTGCATGGTAGCGAAATTAGCATGAGATAAACGAAGGACAATACTTTGGCGATTCAAAAAAGATTTGTGAAAGATGTCACAGGAGTCCTACTCATTACTATTTCAAATAATACACTGAAGAGCCAAAGAAACTGGTACACCTGCCTACTATCGTGTGGGGCCCCTGCGAGCACGCAGAAGTGCCGCAACACAGTATGGACTGGACCCGACTAATGTCTGAAGTAATACTGGGGGAACTGACACCGTCAATCCTGAAGGGCTGTCCTTAAAGCCGTAAGAGTACGAGGGGTGGACAATAACGTTCATGTTTGGGGAGTTTGGTGGACAGTGGAAATGTTTAAACTTAGGAGAGTGTTCCTGGAGCGACTCTGTAGCAATTGTGGACGTGTGGGGTGTCGCATTGTCCTGTTGGAATTATCCAAGTCCATCGGAATGCGCAATGGACATGAATGGATGCAGGTGATCAGACAGGATTCTTACGTACGTGTCTCCTGTCAGTGTCGTACCTAGGCGTATCAGGGGTCCCATATCACTCCAACTACACACGCCCCACACCATTACAGATCCTCCATCAGCTTGAACAGTCCCCTGCTGATACGTAGGGTCCATGAATTTATGAGGTTGTCTCCATGACAGTACACGTCCATCAGCTCGATACAATTTGAAACGAGACTCGTCCGGCCAGGCAACGTGTTTCCAGTCACCAACGGTCCAATGTTGGTGTGGACGGCTCCAGGCGAGGTGTAGACCCTTGTGTCGTGCAGTCATCAAGGGTACACGAGTGGGCCTTCGGCTGCGAAAGCCCATATCGATGATGTTTCGCTGAATGGTTCGCACGCTGACACTTGCTGATGGCCCAGCATTGAAATCTGCAGCAATGTGAGGAAAAGTTGCTCTTCTGTCACATTGGACGAATCTCTTCAGAGGTCGTTGGTCCCGTTCTTTCAGTATCCTTTTCTGGCAGCAGCGATGTCGGAGATTTGATGTTTTACCGGGTCCCGATATTCACGGTACACTCGTGAAATGGTCGTACGGGAAAAATCCCCACTTCATCGCTACCTCGCAAATGCTGTGTCCCATCGCTCGTGCACCACGTGCAAACTCACTTAAACCTTGATAACCTGCCATTGTAGCAGTAACCGATCTAACAACTGCGCCATACACTTGTCTTATATAGGCGTTGCTGACCGCTCGCCGCATTCTGCATGTTTAAATATCTCTATTTGGAAACGCATTCCTATACCAGTTTTTTTTGTCGCTTGAGGCACTATTAAATAAAACCCTTCTACTTGCCAATGCAGTTACATCGCCGACCACTCAGGGTATTTCTTAGATTATGGTAATGTGTGATGGGCTAGACAAATGTAAGTGACTTTCGATCAAAATAGGAGTTTATTGCAATAATCTGAATACCTATACAAACCACATCAAACATGAACAAAGCGGTATTACAAGGAGAATGGTCCCTTTACATACGTAATGATTCCACTCTGCCAAAACCCGTACACAAGTGACTCGCGGTGGAGTGCACATGGAAACTAGAAAAACTTCATAAAGAGAGAAAAACACGGTTTTTCATACTCACAGTCAAACGTACATAGGTGTTCTAAAAAACTTTAGGACCATACCCCAGTACCACGAAACCACACAGAAAAAATACAAAGGAGATGAATTACAACAGGGTTTGACATCAGAACATTTCCACAAATATCAGTAAATTCAATAACTACCTTTGAATCATGTTCCCGCCACACAAACACAGATTTGTTCGGCGTAGAATGCTTTATTCTATTCATTGGCGCTGCCCATGACCATGAAATGTTTACTTTCTTATCACGCGGCGGTCGCGCAACACAGTAGTTCAAACACCAAAGCACGGGTTAGAAAATCCACGATAAAAGTAGCGAGAGCGTGCACAAGAATCTTGGGTAGATCGCTGAAGGTCATTATGCAGCTAAACAGTCACAGGCCGGTCAACATGGATATGACACCGAAATAAATCACTCAAACTCACTAACTTACTTACGTCCTGAAAATTCAGTTTAAAATACTTGATCCAACGGAATATGATGTTCACATGTTAGAGAGATATTAATTCTTGGAGACACACGAAAAGATTCAAGTTAACAGGCACAAGTGCTGAGGCAATATGGCTGTGCCTGGGCGAAAAAAAGGCAACGTTAAGTTCACTTATTTCACAGTAAATGCATCGGATCTACAGCGCAAAATAAAATCAAAAACATACTCGAATGCGTAATTGAAATAGCTGACTGATTCCATAACAAAAATAATTCTTAAGCCAGACTCACTCAAATGAAATCATACCAAGCGACGTTTCGGAGAACAAGGAGACCCAGCTCGGCGGCGAATCCAATAACGACTTTAAAAAGCGCCGTCTAATGTCCGTTGCCCTAAGGAGCCGTTTTTTCCAGCAGGATGAGGGCGGACCTTTTGCCAACTCTATGGAAAAAAAGAGCGGGAAACCTCAGAATCGAACATTAACTAATTTGACAAACATCTCTGGAGGAGCTCTAAAAAGCTAATAACTAAACAATAGAAAAGAAACTCTCCGCCCCACCACCGACGTATTTGAAAACTCACTAATTTGTACTCTCACACTTACAGATACCATTTAGAGGCAACACGAGGGTGAAATCGGTTACTAGTTATCGAAACGAATAAAATGTGTTCCATATGCTCCAAACGTATTACCTTTCCGAACACTTTATCAAGTAGCGCAGAAAACGCCAGTCTAACCCATAATCGTAATAGCAATGACATGTAATTGGTGAAAAAATGAATGGGGGCTGAAGGAGACCATTTTCAACGATAAAGGATGTATGATGCACGGCTGCATAAAAATCGAAAAAACGTGATAAGCTATGAAGATTTTTGTCATTAATGGAAAATTGAAAAAAGAGAAAAATGGAAAGGAAACGATAGGAAGGCGTTCGATACAGTTCCGCACTGTCGCCTGATAAACAAAGTAAGAGCCTACGGAATATCAGACCAGCTGTGTGGCTGGATTGAAGAGTTTTTAGCAAACAGAACACAGCATGTTGTTATCAATGGAGAGACGTCTACAGACGTTAAAGTAACCTCTGGCGTGCCACAGGGGAGTGTTATGGGACCATTGCTTTTCACAATATATATAAATGACTTAGTAGATAGTGTCGGAAGTTCCACGCGGCTTTTCGCGGATGATGCTGTAGTATACAGAGAAGTTGCTGCATTAGAAAATTGTAGCGAAATACAGGAAGATCTGCAGCGGATAGGCACTTGGTGCAGGGAGTGGCAACTGACCCTTAACATAGACAAATGTAATGTATTGCGAATACATAGAAAGAAGGATCCTTTATTGTATGATTATATGATAGCGGAACAAACACTGGTAGCAGTTACTTCTGTAAAATATCTGGGAGTATGCATACGGAACGATTTGAAGTGGAATGATCATATAAAACTAATTGTTGGTAAGGCGGGTACCAGGTTGAGATTCATTGGGAGAGTGCTTAGAAAATGTAGTCCATCAACAAAGGAGGTGACTTACAGAACACTCGTTCGACCTATACTTGAGTATTGCTCATCAGTGTGGGATCCGTACCAGGTCGGGTTGACGGAGGAGATAGAGAAGATCCAAAGAAGAGCGGCGCGTTTCGTCACAGGGTTATTTGGTAATCGTGATAGCGTTACGGAGATGTTTAATAAACTCAAGTGGCAGACTCTGCAAGAGAGGCGCTCTGCATCGCGGTGTAGCTTGCTCGCCAGGTTTCGAGAGGGTGCGTTTCTGGATGAGGTATCGAATATATTGCTTCCCCCTACTTATACTTCCCGAGGAGATCACGAATGTAAAATTAGAGAGATTAGAGCGCGCACGGAGGCTTTCAGACAGTCGTTCTTCCCGCGAACCATACGCGACTGGAACAGGAAAGGGAGGTAATGACAGTGGCACGTAAAGTGCCCTCCGCCACACACCGTTGGGTGGCTTGCGGAGTATCAATGTAGATGTAGATGTAGATGTAGGACCAGCACACATTTTAGGAATGAAGGATCACCCAATGGTGTGTGAAACTCAAGGACGAATAACACAGTTCGATGAAACTTGGACATACACAGAAAGAAATGTTAAAAGGTAGTACCGAACAGTACAGTACAGTACAGTACGGAGGGTAACTGGAAGAAATATGCAAGGAGACGAACAGAAATGACACTTTTATTCAAAGACAGTAACTACACTGAAGACACCTCGATTTTTACTGATAAGCCAAAACTTCATGACCACCTGCCTAATGGCTCGTTTGTACGTCTTTGGAACGAAACACGTCACTGATTCGGCGTATCAGAAGTCCGACAGTTTACCGCCAAGTTTGTGGAGATATGTGCCACTAGACGTTTACACACACATCATGTAATTCGCGAAAATAACGAGTCGCTGACTTACGTACGCGGTGATGGCTCCCTATAACGACCGAGGCAGGTTCCATTGAACCCCTTACATCAGGCGAATTTGGTTGCCGAGACATCAGCGTGAGTTCGCTATGATGCTCTTCAAACCTTTGTAGCAAGGGTTTGGCTCCAATACACGGACAGTTACACAGCTGAAAGATGGCCCACCTCCTTCGCGGAAAACATTAAACAGAAAGGGATGCAGGTGGTTCGCAGCTGTCAGCGTGCCTTCGATTACTAACACAAGTCCTATGCAAGCGCAAGAGAATGTCTCCCGTGGTATAATACTGGTCCCATTAGCCTACGTCCGCGGGTAGCTGCACTTTCAAGCCACCGTTCATCTCAGTGTCGGCGTTTGTGGAAACTACTATCGATCTAGTTTAGCAAACATGTGATTCAACCGAAAAGCCGACACGTTTCCATTGATCGAGGGTCGAATCCCGATTGTTCTGTGCCCACTGCAATCGTAACTGACGATGTCGTTGGGTCAGCGTGTGAACATATAGGGATGGTCTGCAGCGGAGCTCCATGTTCTACAATATACGATGAATGGTGTGCTCCGAAACACTTGTGCGTGCACCAGAACTGTACTCTTTCGGCAGAGATACCACAGATCACCATCTATACTAGTTTACGGAGCAACAAGCCTTCTAACTACAGGCCGGTCACTGTGACCGAGCAGTTCTAGGCGCTTCAGTCTGGGACCGCGCAACCGCTACAGTCGCAGGTTCGAATCCTGGACCTGATGTCCTTAGGTTGGTTAGGTTTAAGTAGTTCCAAGTTCTGATGACCACAAATGTTAAGTTCCATAGTGCTCAGAGCCATTTGAACCCTTTGAACCTCCTAACCACAGGTTCTGTGAGGAGTCGCGGACGTCCAACCATTTAGCTCCTAGTGGTAGTTCCATTGCCCTTCTACCTCTTTCCGCAGTTGCTCACGACAGTAGCCCGTGAACATTCGGGCAGCTCCGCCATTTTCAACATACTGGTTCACAAACAAATGGTTCAAATGGCTCTGAGCACTATGAGACTTAACTTCTGAGGTCATCAGTCCCCTAGAACTTAGAACTACTTAAACCCAACTAATCTAAGGACATCACACAGATCCATGCCCGAGGCAGGATTCTAACCTGCGACCGTAGCGGTTGCGCGGTTCCAGACTGTAGCGCCTAGAACCGCTCGGCCACTTCGGCCGGCCGTTCACAAACTCTGCATAATAATAATCTGCCCTTTGTCCCCATTTGGCCCTTATCTAGGGTGATCCCCCACCCATGTCTGCTACGCTTACGTGCCCTTGTTACCTCGTCACGTGCCCGCAACAACTCCAGGCGGCATCTAACGTCGCGGTGATCAGAGATAATAACGCTTTGACTCATCAGTGTATGTAGGTATCCTGCACATTACGAAAGGAAGTATATGGTTCTTAATAGGTTGTGTGACCACCGTGGACGACAATGCATACTCTGCAATGTGCTCCCATGCTGGCCACGGAACTAGTGATGAGTTGCTGCGGTAATGCGTTCCATTCCTCCACCAGCACGGTTGGACAACTGCCGGATGGTCGTTGGTGCATGCGGTCGTGTTACAATGCGTCTCCCCAACATATCCAGCTCGTGCTCGCTGAGGTTCAAGATGTGGAAACGGCAGGCAAGCCCATTCGCCAAATTTCATCTCGTTCCATGAGCTCCTCCACTCGCACTCTTCGATGCAGTCGCGGATTTTCATCCATAAAAATGAAGTGATAGCCGCTGGTACCTGTGAAGAAACGCGCATGGGGAAGGAGTATTGTTTCACAGTAGCGTTGAGCGTTGAGTGTACTGTGATCAAACATCTAGAGGTCAGTATGCCCACGCAACGTTAGCCGCGTCGTATTATATCACCTAGACCACCAAAATGACCATATTCGACAGTGCTAGACGAGAGGAACGAGAGGACATTCGGAGGATAGACTGGACTGCCCCTTTCTCCGAATTACAACCCATCGATCATGTTTTTTGGGATGCGTCACCCACACAGCAGTTGTCAGCCGCGCTGCCAGAGGACTGGAACGCCTTACCACAAGATCTCCTAACCAATATTGTGGCCAGCAGGAGAGCATGTAGGGGAGTATGCTCTGCTGTGGTCACACAACTTATGAGGAGTGTTTAAAAGAAAAGGTACGAAAGTCTTTATTCAAAAGTAATCACGTGAGGCCTGGGCACAAGTATCCCATTGTTTCACGAGCCGTAGGATTCCCTGTTCTCAGAATTCCTGTGACTGTGATAGAAGCCAGTCCTTTATTGTGTCTTTCAGTTCTTCGGCCGAGATGAAGCGCCTCCCTTTTAAATGCTTTTTAGCGGGCCAAACACACGGAAGTCGCAGGTCGACATATCCTGGCAGTCGGGCGGATGCTCAGTTAGTTAGTTAGTTAGTTAGTTAGTTACGTGTTCCATTGATCAATAGCACGGAAAACCGTTATGACGTGGAACGTGTCAAATGCACAAGAAATGCGCACAGCAAACAAGTTTTTTTTTGTTTACATTATTGTGTTACACCTAAATATTTCTAGTATCTATCGCTTCTCTTAATTGGCACAAAATGCACACATTATATCTCCAGATTTACTTACTCATATTCAAGAATTCATCTATGGTATAGAAGGGGTCAAGGAGGTATGATTTCAATTTGTTTTCGAAACTATTACTGCTACCTGTCAGATATTTTATTTCATCTGGTAATTTATCAAAAACTTTTATAGTAGCATATTTTACCCCTTTCTGTGCCAAAGATAGGTTAAGTAAAGGATAGCATAGGTCTTTCTTTTTTCTGGTATTGTAATCATGAATGTCGCTGTTGATTTTAAACTGGTCCATGTTGTTGAGAAAAAATTTCATTACTGAGTAAATGTACTGTGAAGCAGTTGTAAGAATTCCCAGTCTTTTAAAAAGATGCCTACAAGATGTGCGACTATGAACCCCACACATTATTCTAACTACTTTCTTTTGAGCATTGAATACCTTTTGCCTAAGTGTTGAGTTGCCCCAGAATATTATTCCATATGACATCAGAGAGTGCAAGTATGCAAAGTATGTTAGCTTACTAATTTATACATCCTCAAAATTGGCAATTATTCTGATTGGAAAAGTTTCTGAACTTAGTCGCTTTAGTAGATCCAAAATATGAATTTTCCAATTAAGATTCTCATCTATATGTACACCCAAAAACTTAGTATGCTCTACCCTGGCTACTGATATCTTTTGATGTGTTATGTTTACTGAAGGAATTATATATTTTGCAGCAGAAAATTGGATGTGCTGTGTTTTTCCAAAGTTCAGAGCAAGCTGATATGCAGAAAACCAATTAATAACTTTTCCAAAGACCTTATTTGTATCATTTTCTATTGGAGTTTCTTTTACTGGATTATTAATTATGCTTGTATCATCAGCAAACAGTGTCAGTTCAGCTTCTTGTTTCTCATAAGAAGGGAGGTCATTCACATATATCAAGAACAGGAGGGGACCCGTGATCAAACCTTGTGGAACACCTAATGTAATTTCACCCTAGTTAGATGAAGTGATGAACTCCTTTCAATCACTTGAAGCATATAAAGAGACATTTTGCTTCCTGTTCTGTAGATATGACTTAAACCACTCATATGCTGTTCCATTTATACCAAAGAATTGTAATTTCTCTAATATAATGTCATGGTTCACACAATCAAATGCTTTGGATAAGTCACAGAATATTCCTACTGGTGACAATTTACTATTTAAAGACTCTATTATGTGGACAATGAAATTGTATATTGCTGTCTCAGTCGAAAAGCATTTCTGAAATCCGAACTGTGATTTACTAAGTATCCCATTACTCTTGAGATGGCTAACCACTTTTGAGTACATTACTTTCTCAAAAAATTTTTGAAAATGCTGTAAGCAAGGATACTGGCCGGTAATTATTGACATCTGTGGTTTCCCCCTTTTTGTAGAGAGGCCTGACAATGGCGTATTTTAACCCATCTGGAAAAATACCCTGAGTCAGTGATGCATTACATATGTGACTCAAAACATCAGCTGTAATTGCTCCACATTGTTTTAATAACTTGTTAAAGATGTCATATACTCCAACAAAACATTTATTTCTCAAGGTTTAATAATTTTCCTTATTTCACAAGAGGTTGTTAGATGAAACTTAATCGGACTAAAATTGTTCAAAACTGACTCTTCCATGTACTGCCTGGCTTTTTCTTTTGAACTATTCTCACAAATTTTTTCTGATACACTTAAGAAGTGATTGTTAAATACATTGGCTGCCTGCGTAGTGTTGGTTAAGATGGTCTCATTCTCTTTAACAGTAGTACTACCTACCCCAGTGGTTACTTTTCTTGTCTCCCTTCTAACAACATTCCATATTGATTTGATTTTATTGCTGGAGTTGTTAATCTCTTCTCTAACATACATATTTTTTGATTTCCTTACAACTTTTCTCAGTATGTTACAATAATTTTTATAGTGTAAAACTATTTCTGGGTCTGTACTAGTTCTTGCTGTCTCATACAGGTTTCTTTTTATTACGGTATATTGATAATTTTTACTTATGGACCGTCTGACAGCAACTGAATAAAACACAAAACCATAAACAGAAGATAATGAAACTAACAGTAAAAACGACGCAAAAATACATTTACATTTTAAATGTGAAACCACATGAACACCAATACACATTCCATCAACGTTTAGTTAACCTAACAAAGACAGAACTACACGAAAATGAAAAAAGCTCTTTGGAAAACGTTTGAAACACTGCAGCAATAGCAAAGTGAACAATCAATACATAGAAAATCTCATAGTAGAAACTGAACACATCCTTACACGTGAAGAACAACAAAATAATTGTGAAATAAACATAGGACTGACAAGAGAACTAGTAAAAGAAGAAATAAAAGGCATAATAAAACAAACACAGCAGACACACAATAAGAACAACCAAACAGAAGCAGCCACTATGAAAAGGTTAAAACAGAAGTTAACAAACAATAACATATTAATAACAAGAGCAGACAAGGGAAATGTAACAGTACTCATGGATAAAGGGCAATACATCACAAAAACCAAGGAATACATAAACACCAATGCCATACAAAACCTGAAGTCAGATACAGCTACACGATTCCAGGCAAATGTGAAACAAACACTGAAAAACATTGAACACACACTCACAGACAAACAGAAATACTACATAACACAGAAAAACCCACAAGCACCAACACTCCGCAGTCAACCGAAAGTACATAAAGACGGAATGCCAATGAGAGCTGTTATCGACTTCAAGAAAGCCCCAACATACCACATAGCCAAACACCTCCAAAAGTTAGTTACAAAACACTATAAAGTAGAAAACAACAGAACAGTGATAAACACAGGAAACCTAATGAAAACATACAGAACATGCAGGTAGCACACACAGCATCACTGATTTCATTCGATATAGAAAATATGTATACCTCCATCCCTATCACAGAAACAATAAAAATCATAGAACAAAATCTCTCATCCCACAGCAACCTCACCACAGACGCAATAAAAGAAATAACAGATATGCTCAGACTGACAACTGAACAAAACTTCTTTCAGTTTGAGGAAGAATATTGTCTACAAAGTGATGGACTGCCCATGGGATCCCCAGTATCAGGAACACTAGCAAACATTTTCATCAGTCACCTAGAAAATCAGATATTTGAAAAGATAACCAATAATGAAAGTTTCAAAACCATATATTGGTACAGATACGTGGATGACATTAATTATCTGGTAGATGAACCAAGTGAAAAAATAGATGAACTCCATTCAGAAATAAACAAAGCTCATCAGAACATAAAATTCACACTTGAAAAAGAAAAAAATAATCAAATGGCAAACATACATTTAACATCTTTAGAAAACCAACAGCCACAGACACAATAATACATTCCACATCCAACCAGCCCCTCAGCCAGAAACTTAACTTGCAGCACTAAGACACATGTTACATAGATTAAACAGAATCCCACTCAGCAAGAGAAACTATGAACAAGAAATGAGTACAATCATACAAATAGCTAGGAACAACGGGTATGACACACATGTGGTACACATGCTCAATCAAAAAATAAAAATACATAACAAACACAACATTTCCAGAATACAAAAGAACTCACAAGCTGAAAACTTACAAACACACTCAACAAACACACACAATGACAACACCACACAGAAAAGAACCAGATGGTACACCATGACCTACACACATAAACCAACACACAGAGTTGCAAACATCCTAAAGAGACAGGGCTTCAAAATAGAATATAAGCCTGGGCAAACACTCCAATCACACCTAAGCCAGCCAGCTACCAAGAGGGACAAATTCCAACAATCAGGAATATGTAAACTTGAATGTCAAAGTTGTGATGCAGTGTACATAGGCATGACATGCAGAAATTTGGAAACAAGATACAAAGAACATATCAGATGTTGGAAGTATCAAACAAACCATTCCACATTTGCAGAGCATTTAAAACACCATAACCATATCCTACAAACATGGAACAAGAAATGAAAATAATGAGAATAAGCAACCATGACAAACATCTTATACAAATGCAAGAAAACTTCCACATCCAGAAAGTCATAGCAGGAAACAAACATGTGATAAATGAACAAACATGCATCAGCACAGGCTCCCTACTACACTTCATGAAGGAAATGATAACATAAAATAAAAAACTCTTCCCCACACCATCTGTGTACACACACACACACACACACACACACACACACACACACACACACACACACAGCCCATAAAAAATATTATATATATATATATATATATATATATATATATATATACCACACCAAAATACACATACACACACACACACACACACACACACACACACACACACACACAAGCAAAAAAAAAGCACACCATAACACACACACACACACACACACACACACACACAAATGCATACACGAACAGATTACAGATATTTCAATAATTACACTCCAAAGTTTGGCAATAACATTCGATTATTGGCAAAAACACATTACAGTCGGCAACAGAAACCAGAACATTGCACTGAAACAAGTGTTCAGTTCATAGTGCTGTGGAATGTGGGAAAAAACCGCAAATTGGCATTCATAAGAAGAAGAACAACACCAAAAATGCAACAGGAGCGTAATATGTAAGAAATTGTCCACGCAACCTGTAAGTACAGTTCAAAACATCACTACTTAATAGGAAATACCAACCACCAGAACTGTTTATAACCTATAGGCACTGTGACAAAAATGTAAATTAAATAGCTAACATATGTACATATTCCAGGCCACTGATGATGCCTTGCAGAAAATAAAGGCGAAACGTGTATGGCACTAAAAATGTGTTTTATTCAGTTGCTGTTAGACGGTCCATAAGTAAAAATTATCAGTATACCGTAATATTACGCGCAACTGAGAAAGACAGGACTACAAAAGTTGAAGAGGTTTCTTTTTCTTTCTGAAGACACTTTAATACCTGTAATAATCCAAGGTTTCTTTGAAAAGTTTGTGGTGTTACATTTAGTAATTTTCTTTGGAAAACAATGTTCAAATAGAGGTATAAATTTATCAGGAAATATGCTGCATTTATCATTAGCCTTTGGCTCAATATATACATCTTCCCAGTTTACATTCCATAAACTTTCTCTGAAGTGATCTATAGACACCGGGTTGAGCAGCTTCACCCTTTTACTTAATGGCTTCTGAAGTGTACACCCCGTTAGGTTTTGTAAGTTAATCAGTTCTGCATCATGATCAGATAATCCATTTACCACAGGGAAAGCACGTGTTTGTTCTACATCCTCTTGCTGTACAAACACATTATCTATTAGAGAACTACTGTCCTGAGCCATACGTGTAGGGAAATTGATCACTGATTCTAAGTTATATGTTGTTAACAACACTTCACTTTTCCTATCAGAATTGCTTAGAAAGTTAACATTGAAATCACCACAGATTAATAACTTCTTCTTTTTGTCTGACAGACAAACTTTTTTATGAATAGCTCCCAATCTCCTAGTGGAGATTTGTACACTGTTGCTAATATCAACACAACATTATCTGGCTGAAATTCACATGCACAAACCTCAAAGTGCTGATCAACATAAAATTTGCTTACTTCGACAGTTCTGTATTTATACCCTTGTTTTATGAAAATGGGAACACCTCCTTTATCCATAATAGATCTACATGTGTAAGATGCTAAATTATACCCATTTACACTGACATTTTCCATCACCACAGTTACATGGTGCTCAGACAGACAAAATACATCAATCTTATTCGTATTTTTGAGCTCATCTAAACACATTATAAGCTCATGTACTTTATTTTTTATTCCCCTGATATTTTGATGAAGTTAGTTGATACCACCCTTAGCTTTATCCCTATTTGCAGTGCATGAAGTTTCTTTTCTTCTATTTTCCTTGGTTGTTGTCTGTCTGGAATTTGGCTTTAACCTAAAAAACCTGTCTGCCTGGTCCCAATAACCACAGGGATCACCCTTTGTGTGACTGTGGCCCCCCTTACAGTATCTGCTAATAGAGAAGCTAATTTATCTTTCCCCATCCAATTAAGGTGCAGGAACAACACTCATGTGAGACTTTGCGGGTATCTGGAGCATCCCGTTCAGCTCAGTGTTAACACGCCTTACAGCAGTGTTCACCCAGGGCTGATCATGGCACTGAATGACCTCCACAAACTCCACATTCATGTGCCCAGTTCCTGCTCCTATTTCATCCAGGTCACTCCTAATACTATATCTTGGATTCATAGCCAGGCTGTTTCCTGCTCCCAACTATAATTGCTTGACTTTCCTTCTCAAAGTCCTTGCATAGCTGACCTAAGTTCTCAAGCTACTTCCACTGTGTGTGACCAAGGACACGTGTGGACGCGCGTTGTCGTAGAGTAGAATCGCTCCCTCCGAGAGCAGCCCAGGCGGTTTGAGCTTGGTGGACATGCGTAAGCTATGGTGTGTCTCAGGGTGCACGTTACTGTTAATGGTTTGTCTGTGCTCGAGAAGTTAGATGAGCATTGGTCGTCTAACAATGAAAACGACTGTGATCATCACCGTGCCTGCTGAGGGCACAGCTTCGAATTTTTTAGGGCGGGGGTGGTTATGACGCTACATTAATGCCACTAGATGTCTCACTGTGTTATGCCAAAACGACGTTTGCCAATTTCAACTGGTATGTTTGTTACGACGTTTCGTACCTTTTCAGTTGAACACTTCTTATATTAAGAACGATGGCTCTCGTTTTGTAATATCGAGGAGACCATCATGAATCTTGGTGCCTTCAGTACAATGATTGTCTTTGGATAAAAGTGTCATTTCAGTTCTTTTAATTGCGTATTTCTGTCAGTTTCCTTCTGTACTATACAGGAAATTTTCTTTCTAGGTACTGTCCAAGTCTCATCGAGCTACGTTACTTGGCAGTGACACATTATGCGAAAGTTAAGCCCAGTACTGTAGTACGCTGGAAGTAGATTTAGCTAGTGATCTAGAAACAATCCTGAGCCAACCAAGACAGAAGTAGGCGTGTGGACCCGAAGCAGCAGGGGAGCCTAATTCGCTAAGGGCTGATGATAACCTGCTTTAAACTTGATTCGAAGAACGTATTCTAATAAAACAGTAAACTATCGTGGAAGTATCGAATGAGAGAGTAGATTTATTTAGCAACATAATCTGTACGCATTGATAAGTTCGTCGGACACAAGTTCAGTCAGTTTCCTGATTAGTACACTGAGCAGCAGGCTGGAGGCCAATACTGTGATCCGGCGAGTTGCCATGTTGCCCCTTTCCGAGTGATGCAGTGCGTTGCTTGCACTGACGGTCCCATGAGGAGCTCAGGTCGAATGTTGGAGGTGGACGTGTGACGTTTCGGCGTTTTTTTCTCAGCGTGACTCAGGCATACTGATTCCGGTAACCGTGAATATCAACTACGATGTTTCTGTCAACATTATTGGTACCCAAGAGTTGCACGTTGTACATCTTGGCGACGAATATGCTGTGGTCATCCGGTCTTCAATATTACGACAGCAGTGCTCACAGAATGGCAAACGTAGGTTCCTCGTTCGACGCACACTCAGGTATCTATGACATCTCGATTGGCTCCCTAAATCACTTAACTTTGATCCCACACAAAATGTCTGAAACTACTTGAAGCAGCTGGTAAAATCATCATCCGCACTGTTTGGTAGCTTTCCGGAATCTGATGATTAGTAATGACATACCTGGATGAAACTTGGGGACTCTCTTCCCACATCGACTTGACGCCATTATCAAGGACACAGGCTGTGTCAGTGGTATCATCCTGATATCCTCTGGAGGTGACTAATATTTTGTCGGTGAGGCTATGTATCATGAAATGGGTATGTTGTGCCTTCAGATTAAGGAATTGGTCTGGATGACTGTGTTAAGTGAGTGAAGAGCGCACTGTCGTGCTGAAAGAAAGTACAGGTTGAAACCAGGCATTGGAGGATAAAATACCCCATTCAAACAGTCGGAAATTAATTAACGAGAATAGCGTTGCCAGCAGGCGAATGGATCTATATCACTTCACATGCCATAACACCACCGCGCAAATGTGTGTGATCAGTAAGCCTAAGCACTTGCCGCTTCAAACGGGGCATGGCCTCTTTTTAAATCACTGTTTTTACACATTAGCCACAGAACACTGCAAGCAGGCTACGACTGAGATCTGCGAGCGGTGGCTGTTTGTTCCTACTGCACTCACCGCTGTTGCTGATGCGCTGGAATTGCTACGCTGATGGAAATGTAAACTGCTTCACAACGAAAAAGTTGTCCAATATTTACAAAATTTGTAGAGATGTTCACACCATAACAGGTATTAAATGATTAATGGCCAGTCAGGGGGCTGGTTAGGCCAGTCAAGGATCTCTACATTCCTCAAGGCGTTTGTTGTGAGGACTGCAGTGTAGGGTGTTGCATTATCGTGATGGAATACGCCACTTGGTAGTCTGGCAATGAAGATTATGAGAACGAAGTTTACTATTCTTGTCATGTATCAGCGAGCATTCAGCCTCCTTTTAACAATCATAAAATCAGTCCTATTGTCATATCCAGTAGCCCCCGATACCATCATTCCAGGAGTTGGTGTTTATGAGAATCGCTGCTTCCTTGACGTTTCAGCAGGTCGTCTAGCCGCGCGGGATTAGCCGAGCGGTCTAGGAGGCTGCAGTCATGGACTGTGCGGCTGGTCCCGGCGGAGGTTCGAGTCCTCCCTCGGGCATGTGTGTGTGTTTGTCCTTAGGATAATTTAGGTTAAGTAGTGTGTAAGCTTAGGGACTGATGACCTTAGCAGTTAAGTATCATAAGGTTTCACACACATTTGAACATTCTGAACAGGTCTTCTACGGACACTTGGGCGTCGATCTGACTCTCATAAACACAAGAGGGATTCCTCGGAGAATATTATGCAGTGCCATTCAATGTCCAAATCGATTCTGGCTCTACACTATGCAAGTCTCTGTTGTCTGTGGTATGGTGTCAAAGGTAAACGATGCATGGAAACTCAAGTTTTCAGCCCTCGGTTCAGTAATCTGTTCTCGACAGTTCGCGGCCACACTCTGCCCGATCTGTTCTAAACTGTCTATTCGTCACAACCAGTCCAACCACCCTGTGATATTCTCGTGGCGCAATCCTTCTCGAAGGACCCACGTCTGCTCTTCTTGCTTCACTTTTGTCCTGAATCCATCTCGTTAACGCTTGTTCTACAGTTATTGCACTGCAACCATCTGTCTGAGAGCTCTGTCGGTATGGTGCTCCCATGTCCCTTATGTCAATGAGTAAATCTTTCTCACAGTGCGAAAGATGGCAATAAGCAGGAGCCCTACGCGCATGCCCTCTGGGCATCCTGTGTTGCGATCTTCACCTGAAAAGTTCCAGACGTTAGGCACGCCCAACAGCGCAAATGGCTCTGAGCACTATGGGACTTAACATCTGAGGTCAGCAGTCCCCTAGACTTAGAACTACTTAAACCTAACTAACCTAAGGACATCACACACATCCATGACCGAGGCAGGATTTGAACCTGCGACCGCAGCAGCAGCGCGGTTCCAGACTGAAGCGCCTAGAACTGCTTGGCCACAACGGCCGGCAACCCAATATCGATCATGTGCTCACACCGTTCTTCATCTGTAGGAAAGGCTTTATTTCTGTACAGAAAATAAGCTCACATGTGAGTGAAATTTCAATCAAGTTATCCCAAAAGCATGGAAATATTGTGTTATCGGTTTGGTACGTTCGGTAGAGGCGTTCACGGTACAGCAGCAAGCCCATTGTAGAAGGATGGATTGTTCACTTTAACAAGAACTGCCACAGCTGTGGCAGAAACTGGTCTATATTCTGACGTCTGAACAGTTCATGTCCTCAGTTTGACTGGTTCTACAAATGATCGCACTCTGTTCTAGAATGTCATATTAACAAGTCCATCGATAGACTGTTGTCAGGTATATTGGAATTTCAGAGCAGTCAACATACTATTTCACAAATACGAATGTCTCAGTAACACAGGGTATCCATAATTATAGCTACATTTTCAAAAAGCTGTAGAAAGAGAACCACTTCTCAGAATGACGTCCAATTTGAACAACATATTATTTACTCAGGGGAAACCTCACGAAAAAAACCGAAAATGTTACCAGTAGATGGCTCTCTAAGCGTCTTAGCGTAAACAGGGTAGGTTACAAATGACACATGAATCACAGTACGATGGCTATGATTGGCGATGCACATGACAATACCAGTACTGTCCACTGTGCATGACTGCACAAGTTCGGCAGTCAACAGTTGTGGGCACTGTTAGTTAGGTAAGCTCATCCACCAAGGCAAGCTCTTACCATTTCGAATGGTTAAATATGTTTCTAATTGTCCTGCAGCCAATAAGCGCTTGAAAAGGAACAATCAGATCGGTTTTTAATTGTCCTGAGACCAAAAACCGCATAAAAAACAAAATGTGATAGGTATCTAACTGTCGTGAGCCGGGCACAAGACATGTTCAATATGTTGCCTACCATTTTCTGCAACAAGCTGAAATCGAGAAACAGAATGTTCCAAAACACATCGTAGTGTCTCGGGGGTTACGTTCAGAATGCGTTGCGAAATGCTTGGCTTCAATTCAGCTATGTTCATTATTGGAGCACTGAATGCAACATGTTTCAAATGATCCCACAGCCGGTAGTCACATGGTAGTCACATGGATTATGATCAGGTTATCTGGGTGGCCAGGCTGTAGGGAAATGGCAGCCGATAACTCTAGCATTTCCGAAACGCCTCTGCGGCAGCCGCTTCACAGGTTGTGCAATGTACAGATGAGCGCCATCTTGCTTAAAAATGATTCTACCCACACACTCACGCTGTTGAATAAGCGTTTACCAGAGACGGTACAGGTAACAGGACCGGCAACTCTCATCTCCTCGGAAAAATACACGATAAACGATGTTGCCAACTCGCACCACACAGCAACGTTTACGGAATGAAGTGGTAACGGTTGATGTGTGTGCGGATTCTGCGTTGGCCATGTTTGCAATTCTGCGTATTGACATGTCCTTGGACATGGAAATGGGCTTCGTCTGTCCGAAGAATGTTCCATGGCCATTCATTATCCACTTACATGCGAGCAATGAATGATCGTGTGACATTGATGACCGGGTGGCCCCATCTGGGGAATCTCGGCCGCCGAGTTGCAAGTCTTATTTCAGGTGACGCCACTTGCGTGTCGGTGATGATGGGATGATAATGAGGACAACACAACACCCAGTCCATGAGTGGAGAAAATCTTCAACCCGGCCGGGAGACGAACCCCGGCCCTCTGTATGGTAGACTGACACGTTATAACATTTGTTTCTTTTTTTAAATCTCATTTTGTTCGTTATTGTTCGTTGCATTTGTCTGTGGCGGACGTCCCATGACACGTGCTGAGGTTCATAGTTCATCCATTAACTTAGTTTTTTATTACAGAGAACAGCTAACCCTCTGACCGAACACGCTGAGCTACCGTGCCGGCAGCTAAGTAGGCGGACAATTCAGATAGAGCAAATCTGTTTCTCTCACAGGTCAACAGGAAGGAATCAGCATGGATTTCGAAAAAGACGATCGTGTGAAACCCAGCTCGCGCTATTCGTCCACGAGACTCAGAGGGCCATAGACACTGGTTCCCAGGTAGATGCCGTGTTTCTTGACTTCCGCAGAGCGTTTGGTACAGTTCCCCACAGTCGTTTAATGAACAAAGTAAGATCATACAAACTATCAGACCAATTGTGTGTTTGGATTGAGGAGTTCCTAGATAACAGAACGCAGCATGTCATTCTCAATGGAGAGAAGTCTTCCGAAGTAGGAGTGATTTCAGGTGTGCCGCAGGGGAGTGTCGTAGGACCGCTGCTGCTGACAATATATATAAATTACCTTGTGGATGACATCAGAACTTCACTGAGGCTTTTTGCGGATGGTGCAGTAGTATATCGAGAGGTTGTAACAATGGAAAATTGTACTGAAATGCAGGAGGATCTGCAACGAATTGACGCAGGGAATGGCAATTGAATCTCAATGTAGACAAGTGTAATGTGCTGCGAATACGTACAAAGAAATACCCCTTACCATTTACCTACAATATATCAGGTCACCAACTGGAAGCTGTTAATTCCATAAATTATCTGGTAGTAGGCATTAGGAGTGATTTAAAATGGAATGACCATATAAAAGTAATCGTCGGTAAAGCAGATGCCAGACTGAGATTCGCTAGAAGAATCCTAAAGAAGTGCAGTCCTAAAACAAAGGAAGTAGGTTACAGTACACTTGTTCGCCCATTGCTTGAATACTGCTCACAGGTGTGGGGTCCGTACCAGATAGGGTTGATAGAAGAGATAGAGAAGATCCAACGGAGAGCAGCGCACTTCGTTACAGGATCATTTAGTAATCGCGAAAGCGCTACGGAGATGATAGATAAACTCCAGCGGAAGACTGCGAGAGAGACGCTCAGTAGCTCGGTACGCCGGCCGCGGTGGTCTAGTGATTCTAGGCGCGCAGTCCGGAACCGCGGGACTGCTACGGTCGCAGGTTCGAATCCTGCCTCGGGCATGGATGTGTGTGATGTCCTTAGGTTAGTTAGGTTTAAGTAGTTCTAAGTTCTAGGGGACTGATGACCACAGAAGTTGAGTCCCATAGTGCTCAGAGCCATTTGAACCATTTTGAAGTAGCTCGGAACGGGCTTTTGTTGAAGTTTCGAGAACATACCTTCACCGAGGAGTCAAGCAGTATATTGCTCCCTCCTACGTATATCTCGCGAAGAGACCGTGAGGATAAAATCAGAGAGATTAGAGCCCACACAGAGGCATACAGACAATCTTTCTTTCCACGAACAATACGAGACTGGAATAGAAGGGAGAGCCGATAGACGTACTGAAGGTACCCTCCGCCACACACCGTCAGGTGGCTTACGGAGTATGGATGTAGATGTAGAAGCAACTCCTGAATGTGGGTAATTTTGTATGGATAGCAATGAAGTATGTTTCATAGGCGTTTATGCACCACGCCCGCAGGTATGTGCAACGTTCGGGCAATTTCTCGTGCACTGCATGCTTGCGCGCCACCGCTCAACCCCTCCTGCAACGGTGTGGCGACGTCTTCGACAGACGTCGGATCAACTGCTTTCCTCCCTCTGCTACATTCCACTTTAAAACAACCTGTCTTTTCGAATTCTGTAATCATTTTCTCAAGACCATTAACAGGCATCGGACAAATTCTTTTTACAAACCCTTATGTGTCCGGAACTTACACAAGGCTACTGGCGCACAGTCATCGTTCTTGTGAAGGAGCCAGAGCAGCAGCGCTAGATGATTCATGGAGGCAGTCATGTTGGGCATCTCGGACGCAACGCATCTGTTGGTGAGCATATTCTGAGGATTACAGTGCCATCTACCGGTCGAATTTGCGTTTAGTTCCCAAGACGTCTCCGCCTGCGTCAATTATATGCTGTTAAAATTTGACGTCATTCTGAGCAGTGGCTCTCTTTCTGTAGTGTTTTTAAACCGGAACTTAATGATGGACCCTATGTACGTCGTGCAGTTAAATTACAATTTACTGCTATCCGCCTCTTCCGAAGAGTCCAGCGCGATCGAGGCGCTGTTCTCGTACCAGAGGGCATGTTTGGCCGAGTGTCTGCAGCAGCGCAACTTCGAGGTTACGAGCGTCAGTGCGACCGAGTGGAAGGGCATCTGCTGTTCGGAGAAATACCACCAGCATCTGGAGGTCAGCGCCTTAGCCGCTGTGGAAACGGCCGACGATACCGTTCACCTCGCCTGGGGCCAGGCATCGGCCCTACGCCCGGGGTTGTCTGTCGGTGGTACGGAGCAGACGCAGTGACTGCAGCTTCAGCCAACGCCGGAGGTAGCGGCGCGAGCGTCTACGGCTAACATAAAGGGACACTCAACTACCGAGCAGGCGGATAGATGGCTCTGTGGTCAAGCTACCATGATCCTTTGCGTGTCCAGGATGCCCATTTCTGCCATTTAACTCGGGAGACGCGTGTTGAAGATTTATCACAAACGCATCTCTCTGTTTTTCGACATATCGTCTCAGAAACCTCCAGATCATTGCTAGGACAAAAGTTGAAGACTAATTTCGTTTAATTCAGGCACACTGTAGTGCGAAGAATCAGGCATTTCAGAAGCAGAAGGAAATAGATTCGCGTCCAGCTATGTTCCAAATTATTTTTCCACCTTTGCGTTTGTAAAAGATTCTCGGATTTTCGTGTTAGTTTAATAAAAGTGTGTTCTGAAATACTGGTTGTTATTTACGTATAGAACAATTCTCTCTCGGGAGTGACTTTGTTAGATTTTGTGTCATCAGTCTGATTAAAACACGAAATACGATATTGCAGTGCCTGTGTTATTCTCAATTACGGTGCAAAGTTCTTTTGCAATATCGTATCCATCCGCCGACACCGTGTAAGCAACTTTCAAGTACAATATCTTACTGTACGGGAATATACATAATGGATGTACGAATACAGGTTGTAGACACATGGTTGACGATAAATGCAAGGCTCAGTCTACCCGTGGGATGTGCTCGGAGACCCAAATAATAAGGGGACCGCCCGCGACAAGCGGGAAATCCGGGTTCGAGGCCCGGTCCTGCACAAATTTTCATTGTCGTCATTCCATTTTTCATATTAGCAATTTGCGAATACATTTATCGTAGAAACTAAGGTTTCCGTTACAGTGAGTGAGTGAGACGAACAGCAATGACTTTAATACACTTCATTATCACAAACACTGGCTGTTCATTTCCGCATACGTTACTAGTTCCGAGAGGGTATATGTACATAACATGCATCAAAACACTCGCCTTAGACATATCCGTTACCCAACGCAGGTTCTCTGAATTTATCTTTCAGTTTTAGTTAATTTAATAAAAGTGTCTTCTTCATATTCTGCGTTATCTACATATAATACCACGATCCAAATATGATCTCGCTATGTTACAGA
This sequence comes from Schistocerca piceifrons, assembly GCF_021461385.2. NCBI lineage: Eukaryota > Metazoa > Arthropoda > Insecta > Orthoptera > Acrididae > Schistocerca > Schistocerca piceifrons. Next base: position 304,861,516 of record NC_060139.1, on the reverse strand, counting down.
TCAGTGTCACCACAACAAAGATTTCGGAGGGGGGCATAGGCGGGGAGGTGGTCAAGTACCACACGGCAGCCTCTTTTCACTAAGCATAGTTTCATTTAAACAGTGACGTCGGATTTCGTATGTGACGTATTCCAGTTTAAAACATTCTTTTCAGAAATGACATTCATTCGACGTTGTCAGTTTTACGAGTGAATTTTCACACAATATGCACACTTTTTCCACAGGAAATATACATGCCGGAAAACTTTTCATGAACTGTTGTTGTTGTTGTGGTCTTCAGTCCTGAGACTGGTTTGATGCAGCTCTCCATGCTACTTTGGTATTTTAATTTATCTGCGAAAATTATTGCCTTGGCAATCTTGTTTGTGTTGGCACTGATATGGAGCATAGCCCGAGTTCTAGGTCATATTTGGATGGAGGTATTATATGTTGATAACATAGAATATGCTGAATTCAGTTTTCTTAAATTAACTATAACTGCGAGCTAAATTCAGAGAACCTGTATTCGGTAATGGGCAAGTCTAAGGTGAGTGTTTTGATGCATATTGTGTACATACACACTCTCGGAAATAGTGACGTATTCGGAAATAAACAGACAATTCTTATGACAAGGAAGTATGTTAACGTCATTATTGCTTTTCTTTTTAATCTTATGGGACTTAACTGTTGGGGTCATCAGTCCCTAAGCTTACACACTACTTAACCTAAATTATCCTAAGGACAAACACACCCACCCATGCCCGAGGGAGGACTCGAACCTCCGCCGGGACCAGCTGCACAGTCCATGACTGTAGCGCCATAGACCGCTCGGCTAATCCCGCGCGGCCATTATTGCTTGTCTCATTCGCAACAATGTAATCTTTCTTTTTGCAATCAGACTGCTATCACAAAATGTGACAGTCACTCCCGAGAGAGAGAGAGGGAGAGAGAGACAGAGAGGAGAGAGAGATAGAGCTGTTATGGGCTGTGTAAATAACATCGAATACTGCAGAACAAATTTTCATTAAATTAATACAAAAGTCCGAGAATATTTTACAAACGCAATGATGAAAAAAAAAAAAAAATGGAACAGCCGGACGCGAACCTACTTCCTTCTGTTTCTGAACTACCTGACTCTTCACACTGCAGTGTACTGGAATTACACGACATTAAACTTCAATTTTTATCTTAGCAGTGATTTGAAGGCATTTTAACTAAGATACTTCATGAATTAACATTCAATTATAACAAACTGTAAAAATGTGTGACATATTTGTGATAAATATTCAATGCTTGCTTGGAATTGGCTTATCCCGAGCTAAACGGCAGATGCGGACATCATAGACTCGCAAAAGATCATGGTGACCGTAAGAGACATCTATCGAATTGCTCGGTAGTTGAGCGTCCTGATCTCTAATAGCTCTAGACGTCAGTGACCGCGGCGTTCAGAGGCTGGAAAGTCGCGAGGAGGCGCCGGGCCCGTTTGGGGTGCTGGCTGCACTTGTTTTAAGTTCGGCGTTGCTGGCCAAAGTAGTTGCCGCCGCCCACAGTTCGGCGGCCAGGAAGCGAGACGGGGACATGAACTATCTGCAGCGTGGAGTACCGTGGCCCGCGTAGCGTGTAGAGAGTTACAACGGTCAATGGGGGTGTGGCGGAGGTGTGTGTGGGCACTGCCCATTTGGAGAGCGGACGGTGTCTTCTACTAGCGTCCAGAAGAGGAGCGCAGCTGCAGCCAGAGACAAGGAGGTGTGGTGATTACTTATTGCTGAATTGTACAGTGCACTAATGTTGTGCTTTATGACCCACAGCTACTGATGGGCAGCTGACATGTGTTGCCAGGGTGAGGTCACTGTGCGGTGGATACTGAAAGCAGTGGCGACAGCCTGGTCTGTTGTTACGTTATGAACGCTGTGTAACCGTTACAGATTGTTAAATGTATACTGCACAGTGTGACTGTGACGGTATAAAAGTGATTTCTGTATTGTGTTTTGTATTTACTCAGAGGTCGTGCTTCAATCATTGTTCATAGCCGTAAGTTCTTCTGTCTTACGCTGTTGCCCATCGTCAGAATATTAGGAACCTCTGTGCAGTCGTGTTGTCTACAGTGTTAGCGGAGTAGCTGGTGGAGGTTCTTCACAGTAGAGTGTAGCTCTTGTGCCATTTGTTCATTTAGCACACTGCGTTATTGTGGTTGCCCACTTATAACTTTACTACTGGCTGATATTGCGAACACTGTGATTTGTTAAACACAAAGGAACTGCAGACATTGGCTGCAAGAGGGAACTGATGTAAATCAACGGGACAAGCTGAAAATTTGTGCTGGAGCGGGATTCGAACCCAGGTCTCCTACTTACTAGACAGATGCTCTGACCACGAAGTCATCCATCCGCAGTGGTCATCGCAACTGCACAGTCTACCCTAGTCCCCTCCCATCAGATCCAAATTCTCAACTTTAACACACACTACAAACGTGCGTCTTACGGGAGGTGTGATAAGTTAGTCCAAGCAGTTGCGGTGATCACTCCAGCCAGATGGCGCCGTCGCGGTAGCTCAGCGTGTTCGGTCTCTGTAATAAAAAAGCTGAGTTAGGGATCGGCAACGAACTAGAACGGATATCATGTGACGTCCGCTACGACCAAATACAACGACCAATACGAACAAACTGAAAAAAAAAAAATGGCTCAGTGGTCAGAACACCTGCCTAGTGAGCAGGAGACCCGGGTTCAAACCCCTGTCCAGCACAAATTTGCAACTCTCTCCATTGGATTTCCATCAAGGCCCACGTGCAGCCACTGCTTGCAATTCCTTTTTGTTTAATTCGTAGTGGCCGCTGGATTAAAAGTGGTGTTTGTTCTTTTGGTTATCTCCAGTTGGGGACCATTTACGTGACACTGGAGCTGAATAAGTTTACTTACTTTACTTTGCATGTGGTAAGAGCCTTATCGACGATCAGCCTACTGTATGAACATATCACATTTCTTACTGTTCAGTGCATTGTTTGGCCACCAGTTTTGATGTTGATCTGAGCTGTGTCGTCACCCAGATTTTATATCGCCACCTAATTCTGTGTCTTCCTCTCGTACCGTCTATTGATCTGGTGAATGCTGTTCTAGCTAGTCTACTCTCCATGATTCAAATGGTTCAAATGGCTCTAAGCACTATGGGACTTAACTTCTGAGGTCATCAGTCTCTAGACTTAAAACTACTCAAACCTAACTAACCTAAGGACATCACACACATCCATTCCCGAGGCAGGATTCGAACCTGCGACCGTAACAGCAGCGTGGTTCCGGACTGAAGCGCCTAGAACCGCTCGGCTACTCACCGTCATTCTTGCTATATCACCGACCCATTTCAACTTTCTCTTTTTTAGCATTTCGACGATGTCACGGTGGTTGTAAGCTTTTTTAACTCCTTATTTTTGTTTTATCCTCCATTCATTTTCATTATATGCTGCTCCAAAGATTGTTCTTAGTATTTTTCTTTCGAAAATTGTTTTTCTTCAGCTTTCTTTCTAAACATTGGCACTTCACATTGTAAGTAGGCTGTTTAGGTTTTTTTATTGGTAACGCCACCTCTGTATGAAAATCACTGGCTGTGCTGTGTGCAGTCTGTGGCTGCTTTGCATTGTTGTAATAGTCGCCATTGTAGTGTTAGGCAGCTGGCTGTGAACAGCGCGTAGCGTTGCGCAGTTGGAGGTGAGGACTGCATGGGAATCCACTACTTCTGTGTGCATTTTCTTTTATTGCTCAGACATTGAGAAAAACACTGCTATTTTACTGTGATGAACGGTCAGGACTGTCTTTATGGACTGTGAGAAAATGTTAGCTTTTGACCAACATTGTATCAATAAGTGTGTGCATTTGATTTCTTTGTTATTGTAATTATAATTATGAAAATTTTTTAACAAATGTGTATTGGCCACTGCCCAAACCAATTTGTAAAATTTTTTGTGGGGAGCATGGGGGCTATGTAAGTAGGCTGTTTAGGTTATTTAATTGGTAACGCCACCTCTGTATGAAAATCACTGGCTGTGCTGTGTGCAGTCTGTGGCTGCTTTGCATTGTTGTAATAGTCGCCATTGTAGTGTTAGGCAGCTGGCTGTGAACAGCGCGTAGCGTTGCGCAGTTGGAGGTGAGCCGCCAGCAGTGGTGGATGTGGGGAGAGAGATGGCGGAGTTTTGAAATTTATCATGAACTGCTATATTTATATATGATGATATCAAGGTAAATACATTGTTTGTTCTCTATTAATATCTTTCATTTGCTAACTATCCCTATCAGTAGTTAGTGCCTTCCATAGTTTGAATCTTTTATTTAGCTGGCAGTAGTGGCGTTTGCTGTATTGCAGTAGTGGGAGAAACGAAGATTATTGTGAGGTAAGTGATTTAGTGATTTGTGAAAGGTATAGTTTAATGTTAGTCAGGGCCATTCTTTTGTAGGGATTTTTGAAAGTCAGATTGCGTTGCGCTAAAAATATTGTGTGTCAGTTTAAGCACAGTCATGTATAATTGTGGAAAGGGGATGTTTCAACATCATATAATGTTACCGGTATAACGATCGATTGATAAAGCGCTAAGTGATCGTTTCTATAAGATTTTGATAGAACTAAAAAGTATTTTGTTCACTGTTTCACGGGTGTCTATTTCTATGTCCTTCTTATTGTTGATACTAAAATGATTACCTAAGTACTTGAAGTGGTCATTGTCTTTAAAGTGAATCCATCTACCGCCAAAGATGCATCGCTTTAGATTTTGATACTTATGGCCAGAAATTCTGTCTTTTCTTCTTTAACGAATACTTCTGTTTTCTCAGCGATTTTGCAGTAATTCTGAAACATTTTGATTAGTTCTCTTTTGGAATAAGATTAGTGTTTGAAAATGTGGTAACTACTTAGAATAAATTTTTGATAGTTTCTGTTTGTGTTCTACCCATTTTTAAACAAGAATTACTCCTGGACAAAATACCGTTTATTTTGATATTAGCTGAGAACCTGGCATTTCCTGGGTTCCAGTCATCTCCTCCTTCCCACCCTATCTCTCCATCTCCTCCTTCCCATCATCTCTCTCTGTCCATCTCCTCCTCCCCTCCTCTTTCTATCCATCTCCTCCTCCCACCTTTCTCTGTCTTCTCCTCTCCCCCCTTTTCTGTCCATCTCCTCCTCTCTCCTCTCCCTATCCATCTCCTCCTCCTATCTTTCTCTGTCTGTGTCATCCTCTTCCTCCCTATCTCTGTCCATTTCCTCCTCCCCTCTGTCTACCTCCTCCTCTCCTCTCTATCTATGTCTTCCTCCCTCTTCTCTCTGCCCATCTCCTCCTCTTTCCTTCCTCTGTCCATTTGTCCCCCCCCCCCTTCCTTCCCATCTGCTCGTTCCCCTCTCTTTCCTTCTCCTCCTCCCCATCTAAGCCCATCTCTTCCTCCTCCTCCCTCTAACTCCACCTCACCCCTATCAATCCTTTTGCCCCTCTATGTCCACTCCTCCTCCTCCCCCTTTAACTACACCTTACCCCTTCCAACCTCATCTCGTCGTCCTCTTCTCTGTGTCCAATTCCGCCTCTCCCTCTCTCTGTCCATCTCCTCCTCTTCCCTCTCTCTGTAACACCTCCTCCCTTTCTCTGTCCATCTTCTCCTCCTCCCTCCCTTGGTCCATTTCCTCCTTTCCCCTCTCTATCCTTTCATCTCCTCCTTCTCTCTCAACCTTATTACCCTCAACGGATAAGAATTACTTTTCCTTGCCCTCCACTGTATTTCTTTCCAGTTGTGTACCAAGATTGGTGGAAATCGATCCATGAGTTTAGGAGGGGCTTTTTAAAAATGGTTCAAATGGCTTTGAGCACTATGGGACTTAACATCTGAGGTCATCAGTCCCCTAGAACTTAAAACTACTTAAACCTAACTAACCTAAGGACATCACACATCACCCAGTCATCACGAGGCAGGGAAAATCCCTGACCCCGCCGGGAATCGAACTCGGGCGCGGGAAGCGAGAACGCTACCGCACGACCACGAGCTGCGGACAGGGGCTTTTCACCCATCACTTTGCCCATGAACACACTTGTTACACATACTTCACAAATTTCACACAGATTTGTACCCATATTTCACCTGTATCTCTCGCGAATTTCGCCCTGCGGTTTCATTTTCATGCAGTTCAATGGTTTTGACATAATACCTCCCAAACTATGAGTCATACAATAACGTAATTTTTCAGGTAAATCCATTGTGCACTTGTGAACACTATCAAGTGGCTCTTACCACTACAGCAGTTCTTCGCAGATAGTAATAGGTGATACGTATATCAAGTTTAGTCAAAATTGATACTATGGTTCAGGAGGGTATGTGGAACATACATACATCGATTTTTATAATGTGTATTGATTAACTGCAAGCATTTCTGTTGATGCCGTTTTAGGCTTATTTCATAATATATGTTGGTTAATAAATGCTCCTGTAAAGTAAGCCCAAGCTTGCACAACCCCCCAACCCATACTCCACTGCACCCATTTCCAGAGCTACAACGTGAACTGTGCATCCGCACGATATTTCAGTCAACTTACTTGTAAAAGATACTGATTACTGAATCTGGAACTCGCTCGGGACTCGCATAAATTTTCGCGTCGCTGTTGATCATTATTTTCTCGACTCGTTTCTCGCCCATGCTGCAGGTTGGTTCAGGTTCTAAGCAAGTGCTGTCCCCACGTTGTCTGAGGGCTCTGACCCCATGTACCCCTCGGCCCGTTTCTCGAAGTCGATAGTGGGTTATCGGAATTAGCTGAACTAGACGCGTTGAAAGTGGCATTGGTAGGAAGCCTGGCCTAAGTCTTGCGCCTTTTAGCACTCCATAACGGTGTGTGGGTGACATAAATGGAAGCTGGATACGGGGTAATTGAAACATTGAAAAGGGAACGATAGTGAGTCGACTGGCTATTGTGGTCCGTAGATGATGGAGAAAGTTATTCTCGAATGCTTCCTTTATCTCACGGAGCCTGGATGGTTTTATTGGAGTGCGTGAACTCTCAGAACAGTCGAAGTTAGAATTCTAAAAATCGTCAGTTGAAGTATTTCTGTTACATGTCGATGAACGCAACGTCCTTACTCCTATCGGAACTAAAGACAGGATGATCTGGTTTTAACGTCCAGACGACGACGACGTCATTAGAGATGAAGTATAAACACCGATACGTTGAAGATTAGGAGGAAATCAGCTGTGGTCTTCCAAAGGAATCATCGCAGGTGGGATTTGAACAGCGTTACGACTGCACCCTGTCCAAATGGAACTGACCGTAAGTGTGTACGCAGCCTATGTAGGCACTGCATAAGGCTTGGTTAGTGGTATCAGAGGGATGCTTAAGTAAACAAGAACTGTGTAACGCTATTGTATTGTATATGATTTTTGGGAAAATGAAATACAAAAGGTCTCCAGTTCGGAAGGACACAAGTTGTTTCAAACCACTTGGTTAGCGTACAGATTATTTTTCTCCAGCGCGAGTATGATGACCGAAACTACGATCTGGTATGCGCAAACTCTCGTGATTTCTCACTTATGCTTGAACATAATTGAACTTATCAATTTTCTACTTTATGGAACCATTGCTTTTCACTAAAGAGAAATTAATCCTCGGTTAACTTGTTTTGTGGTACAGGCACTACTGCCACGCGTCAACATACATTTCTATATTTACTTCACGCTTGCTATTGAGTACAGAACAAACCTTTTGCAGAACTTCACTCACTATCATTTCATTCCTCTCTAGTAACGCTTAGACACAGACAATGTAGCGTTGGTCCTATCCCATCAGTCAGAACACGAAGCAACGAATTCACCTTTCACATAAAAGTACTAACAGTAAAGCAACAAATTTGGCAGTAAACTCTTCAGATTCAAGTAATGTAGAAAATGGCACTAGATCTCAGTAGCAGATACGATGTTCATAAGAATTGTCGCATATTCCTACACAAGGTAGTGCTGATACCAACTATAAGAAAAGTTCCTGTAATTAAACGTCCGAAAACGAATAACTGCTGAGATACGGGCTGTTTCACTTGTGACGAGAAAAGTGTAGTAATCGGTGGTGTAGGCCACCTTACCGCCTTACTGTTACAATTTCTGCACGATGAGTTGCCAGCGCTATTGGAGAACGTTATCTTTGCAGAAAGGCAACTACTGTGATGTCTCCCCGGCGAGGCACCACCCCATACGCTATGGAACGTGCGACAGCGGCTCACCACAGCGTTTCATGAGCTGTGGATTGGTCGAGGGAGTTCGCTAGCTTGCCCTCCCTGCTCACAGCACCTGAACTGGGTGGTTATTTGACTATGGGGACATTTAAAGGCATTGGTTCTTGCCTAACCTATTGACTATGAGCAAAAGTTAGAGGAGCGTATGACCAACGCATGTGATGCAATCCGTGTGGAGCCAGGTGTATCTTGAAAAAGTTGTCGATTCACCGTGTAGGAGGGCTGAAGAATGTATCAGAAGGCTTAGTAATCACATACAGCACTGTCCGTTGTGTGTCCTTTCACATAACGAACAACTGGGAATAAGCTGGAGGACTGACAATTTCTCAATAAGTATTGGTTTCCGAACATATCGTTACAGGCACTTCTCTCCTACAATTGCCCAATACTACCTCCTGTAGGACAATATGACACTTTTATTAAACACACAGCATTTTCAAAATTGCTACAGTGCGCACTGTCATAATTTTAATATTCTTAGCAACTGAACTACCTAAAACATAAAAGTCGGTTCACTTTTAGATCAGGCACAGGAGCATATGCGGGGGTGTAAAGAAAATGTGTCTCGCAGTGGAAATATATTCAGTAATTAACTGACGCAACTTCATAATTTCATTGGAAGGTGCCTTATTAGAGTAGTAATCAAAGCTTATGAGTTGTTTACGATGGCGATGATTTGCACCAGGTCGTGAGCTAACGCTGGTATTGGCTCATACATGGTTCTGGTCGGCTCATAATTCCTAGTGAAAGAATAGTAATGCCCCTTTTTCCTAACAGTGACGCTGTGCAGGTCAAGCAGAAAGCATGAGTGGATACGCACGCTCCTGCAACATCTGAGGTCACTCCCTATGCGTCTTCATTGGTTCGATCGCTCTGCTTCACCCAGCTATCATACTTCAGTCTCACATTATCTTTTCCTCGTTACACTATGTGTTTACTAGTAGATAGTGTCAGAAGTTCCATGCGGCTTTTCGCGGATGATGCTTTAGTATACAGAGAAGTTGCAGCATTAGAAAATTGCAGCAAAATGCAGGAAGATCTGCAGCGGATACGCACTTGGTGCAGGGACTGGCAACTGACCCTTAACATAGACAGATGTAATGTATTAAGAATACATAGAAAGGAGGATCCTTTATTGTATGATTATATGATAGCGGAACAAACACTGGTAGCAGTTACTTCTGTAAAATATCTGGGAGTATGCGTACGGAATGATTTGAAGTGGAATGGTCACATTAAATTAATTGTTGGTAAGGCGGGTGCCAGGTTGAGATTCATTGGGAGAGTCCTTAGAAAATGTAGTCCATCAACAAAGGGGGTGGCTTACAAAACACTCGTTCGACCTATGCTTGAGTATTGCTCATCAGTGTGGGATACGTACCAGGTCGGATTGACAGAGAAGATAGAGAAGATCCAAAGAAGAGCGGCGCGTTTCGTCACAGGGTTATTTGGTAAGCGTGATACCGTTACGGAGATGTTTAGCAAACTCAAGTGGCAGACTCTGCAAGAGAGGCGCTCTGCATCGCGGTGTAGCTTGCTCGCCAGGTTTCGAGAGGGTGCGTTTCTGGATGAGGTATCGAATATATTGCTTCCCCCTACTTATACCTCCCGAGGAGATCACGAATGTAAAATTAGAGAGATTCGAGCGCGCACGGAGGCTTTCCGGCAGTCGTTCTTCCCGCGAACCATACGCAACTGGAACAGGAAAGGGAGGTAATGACAGTGGCACTTAAAGTGCCCTCCGCCACACACCGTTGGGTGCCTTGCGGAGTATAAATGTAGATGAAGATGAAGATGTACCGACAAATACCTAATATCTTTAGGAATCATTGAAATATATACCGAGGTGATAAAAGTCATGGGATAGCGATACGCATATATACAGATGGCGGCGGTACTGTGTACACGAGGTATAAAAGGGCAGTGCATTGCCGGAGTCGTCATTTGTACTCAGGTGATTCATGTGAAAATGTTCGCGACGTAATTATGGCAGCACGACAAGAAATAAAAGACTTTGAACGCGGAATTGAAGTTGCAGCTAGAAGCAAGCCAAATTCCATCTAGGAAATCGTAAGGGAATTCAGTGTTCCAAGATCTACAATGTCAAGATTGTGCCGAGAATACCAAATTTCAGGCATTAGCTTTCAGCACGGACAACGTAGTGGCTGACGGCCTTCACTTAACGACCGAGAGCAGCTGCGTTTGCTTAGCATTGCCAATGCTAGAAGACAAGCAACACTGAGTGAAACAACCGCAGAAATCAATATGGGACGTATGACGAACGCGTCCGTCAGGACAGTGCGTCGAAATATGTCGTTATGGGCTATGGCAGCAGACAACCGACGCTAGTGGCTTTGGTAACAGCACGTCATCGTCTGCAGCGCCTCTCCTGGGCTCGTGACCATATCGGTTGGACCCTAGACGTCTGGGAACCCGTGACCTGGTCAGATGAGTCCTGATTTCAGGCCGGCCGAAGTGGCCGTGCGGTTAAAGGCGCTGCAGTCTGGAACCGCAAGACCGCTACGGTCGCAGGTTCGAATCCTGCCTCGGGCATGGATGTTAGTGATGTCCTTAGGTTAGTTAGGTTTAACTAGTTCTAAGTTCTAGGGGACTAATGACCTCAGCAGTTGAGTCCCATAGTGCTCAGAGCCATTTGAACCTGATTTCAGTTGGTAGGAGTTAATGGTAAGTTTCGAGTGTGGCGCAGACTCTACGAAGCCATGGGCCCGTGGACAACATGAAGCCACGGATAATAATGCATCATGTAACCAGGCACAGCTGTTCGCGATTGGTTTGAAGAACATTTCGGACCATTAGAGCGAATGATTTAGTCATCCGGATCGCCGAACATGATTCCCATATAACATAATCTGGGACGTAATCGAGAGGTCAGTTCGTGCACAGCATTCTGTACCGGCAACACTTTCGCAATTATGGGCAGCTATAAATGCAGCATGGCTGAATATTTCCGCACGGACTTCCCAACGACTCGTTGAGTCCATGCCACGTCGAAATGCTGCATTATTCCTGAAAAAAGAAAGTCTGACACCATATTAGGAGGTATCCCATTACATTTGCCACTCTGGTGTCATGCATGCATGTAAGACCCATAAAATAATGCTTCAGACAATATACGCATTGTGTACAATTTCTTTACAGTAAGCATAAACTTGGGCAATCATTTACATCTTTTAACAACAAAGTTTATATTTAACATTAAAGGAAATTAATTAATATGTTTCGTATGTACTCAGTATTGTGTTCTCTGTGTTATATGCTCTAATGTGCAGGGATGGCTAGCGAAAAAAATAAAACAAGGTCAGCTTAAGGAATAGAGTAATTTCAGTTTCGAACAGAAAGAAATTGTGTTCTCGTTGAAAATGTTTACGGTACGTTCATCAGAAGCTGTTTAGAGAAACCACGGAGAAACCCGCCCAAGATAGTCGAATCAGAATTTTAAATTTCAGAATTCCCTTGCGTTTCATTACCGGTAATAAGTGTATTGCAGGTATCGCAAATCATACTACGCGTGAGCCGGCCGGGTGGCCGAGCGGTTCTAGGCGCTACGGTCTGGAGCCATGCGACCGCTACGGTCGCAGGTCCGAATCCTGCCTCGGGCATGGATGTGTGTGATGTCCTTAGGTTAGTTAGGTTTAAGTAGTTCTAAGTTCTAGGGGACTGATGACCAAAGTATTTAAGTCCCATAGTGCTCAGTGCCATTTGAACCACTACGCGTGAGCTGATTTTGTACTCGGTCACACTTATCATAATCGAGGTCAACATACCGTTGGGAATGGACAGGGCGCAGTTAAACATTTTGTGACAGATACAAAGACCGATGGACGGTGAGAGAGAACAAACGTCTCGGTACTTGCGTCGAGTAGTGGCAGCGACACTGTATAAACCTCAGCATTTGCGCAAAGGGTAGTTCACCACGTTTCAGGAGTAATTCAAGCAGCCTGTATTTTGCGGGCAGTTCCCTTCGTCAGAATGGTCCTTACGTCTGGTGTGAAAGTTCCTACTAGAAAATGTCAACAGAATGCAGCACATGATACTAGACAGTTTGTGGATACGTAAATAAGCAGAGGTCACGCACGACGAATAAATCAGCTGCGTCTGCAGTAAGTGGAGGACGAACTCGAGGACAAGCAGTAAGTATTCCATGTCACTCTTTTCTAGGAAATAAATAAATATACCGGGAAACGATTTGGCGAGGATGGGCACGGGCAGGAATCACTGGCGGCTCTCTTAAACCTGTGTTTAAAGAGAGTTGTCTCCAGAAGTCACGTAAGGGAGATGGTTAACAGACGTGTTGCGTCACCCAGTCAGGGCGTTGAAACAGAAAAATGAAGGGGCCCGTAGATGTCAAGGACGTCCCAGGAGAGACACGGACAACAAACTGGACACGTTGTGGTTACCAGACAGGCTACAAGGTGGCGCATCTAATGTCAACAGTCGTTACGTAATAATGCATGTATAAATTTGCAAGTAAAAACAACTAAGTTAGCTTCAAGCAACATGTCTGGTTTGTTACGTCTCCACATACCTGTGTATGAGCACTATTTCAACCGATAAGCTAAGACAGGAGGCAAATTTTTTTTTGCGGTGTAGAAGATTTAACGCAGTACTCTCGTAACAGAACTATCTTTTCTTTCTTTTTCAAAACACTGCTGTACCTTCCTTAAGGAGACATGGAGAGTTGTCGTTCATCCAATTTGAGTTTTTTTGAATGCATTTTCTCACAAATTTTGTATCGCCTTGTTACGTCCTATAAATCATATTACTGCTCCAGAAAATGAAAACATTAGTTACTTATATTTAAGAGAAAGCATGTACACAAATAACCTTGCTAGAAAGGACTAATGACGATTTTAATGATGGTAATGGCGAGAATAGTGTCTTCAATATAGATATTATCAGGCTGATAGACAAGTAAAATCATAAAACAGAATTAATGTATAATGAGTGCCGAAATTAAATAAATAAAAAATTATGACGTTCTTTATGTACGAAAGCAGTAACAACTACAAAAAGAATGCAGTTTTACGTAAATTAAATAAACCTGAGGAAGTTAAAAAATAACCGACTATACACGCAGATCTATTTATAATTTGTAATTTCTGAGGTTATTCACATTGTCGCTATACGTTAAAAATACTGATCACAGACTTTTACTCAAGATTCAAAAGCTTTTGCTTCCAATTTCTGTTTTCAGATGCACAGCGTGTTTCTTCGTTCCAGTATTAATCAGTTAATTCCTCTAAATCGTCCAGAATATTTCCACAGTGAGAAATTTCACTGTTGACGTGGAAGATTTTGTTGCCTTTTGATCATCCGTACTCCATGAGTAGATAAGTAACTGTCCACTGTTTCCTCCTGATTTTTGGACAAATCTTATAACTATCGAAAGAAAGTCACGATTATCGTGCAGAAATCTGTCAAAAGATAAATTTCAGCTAATTTTTGCTCCTACGATCTCCTATTGCTAACTGATTCACTTGGTACTTGATAGGACGTTACATCTTAAAATTCGTCAGTATTCGATCTCTTGTTCTAACTATGCCTTGTTTACCTTCTAGTCCAGTCATAAATATGTCGAACCATTTTAAACGTAAGTAAAAACTTGGAGGTTCTCCACCGATACAGAAGATGCAAATTTTGTGTCGGAATGAAGGTTGTAAACGGAAACTGGAGCAGCACCAAAAAGTCTAAGTGTTGTCCTTTAGCCGGCCGAAGTGGCCGAGCGGTTCTAGGCGCTTCAGTCTGGAACCGCGCGACCGCTACGGTTGCAGGTTCGAATCCTGCCTCGGGCGTGGGTGTGTGTGATGTCCTTAGGTTAATCAGGTTTAAGTAGTTCTAAATTCTAGGGGACTGATGACCTCAGATGTTAAGTTCAAATGGTTCAAATGGCTCTGAGCACTATGGGACTTAACATCTATAGTCATCAGTCCCCTAGAACTTAGAACTACTTAAACCTAACTAACCTAAGGACATCACACAACACCCAGTCATCACGAGGCAGAGAAAATCCCTGACCCCGCCGGGAATCGAACCCGGGAACCCGGGCGCGGGAAGCGAGAACGCTACCGCACGACCACGAGCTGCGGACTCAGATGTTAAGTCCCATAGTGCTCAGAGCTATTTGATCCATTTTGTTGTCCTTTAAAATGGTGTTGAAGCTCCTCAATTCGTTGAACTTAAACAGAAAAATAAAATATAATGACTGGAGATGGTATATTGCTAGACAAATGTTCTTCCTTTAGAAGATACAGTCAGAAACTACCCTCGACGAAATGTCTGTTAATTACATATTCGACTCAGTTGGCCTTCCTCTTGCTCATGCTTTTCAGGAGACGTCTTGTATCTTTCGGTCGTGGAAACATTCTATCGTTCCTTACTTTGTTTACTCATGTCATTCGTTCTTCTACACAGCCAGACATCGAAGATTACAAATATTTCTCGTCTTTCTTCCTCAACATCCAGCTTGTGAATTAAATATAACTACAAGGCGCTACAGATATCCTTCTGAAACACTTGATATATTGAAACTAATTGACGGAAGACGAAAACACAAAAACACGGGAAACGAAGCAGGGAACAAAAAACACATGAGTGGCCAGAGGGGAAATGTAAAGCTGTTGAAGTATGCACGTCTATGGTAGGACTGTTGATATATTTAAAAATATCCGGAATTGTATACATCGATATTTAGAAAACTGTCATTATCGGCTCTCGATATATTGAGAAAAAGTGTCAATGTATCGATTTATTAACGGAAAAAATATCGACGTATTGGCCTGTAAAAATATGGTTGCACATTGTAAATACACTACTGGCCATTAAAATTGCTACACCAAGAAGAAATCCAGATGATGAACGGGTATTCATTGGACAAATATATTATACTAGAACAGACATGTGATTACATTTTCACGCAATTTGAGTGCATAGATCCTGAGAAATCAGTACCCATAACAACCACCTCTGGCCGTACTAACGGACTTGATACGCCTGGGCATTGAGCCAAACAGAGCTTGGATGGCGTGTACAGGTACAGCTGCCCATGCAGCTTCAACACAATACCACAGTTCATCAAGAGTAGAGACTGGCGTATTGTGACGAGCCAGTCGTCCGGCCGCCATTGACCAGACGTTTTCAATTGGTGAGAAACCTGGAGTATGTGGTGGCCAGAGCAGTAGTCGAACATTTTCTGTATCCAGAAAGGCCCATACAGGACCTGCAACACGCGATCGTGCATTATCCTGCTGAAATGTAGGGTTTCGCAGGGATCGAATGAAGGGTAGAGCCTCGGGTCGTAACACATCTGAAATGTAACGTCCACTGTTCAAAGTGCTGTCAATGCGAACAAGAGGTGACCGAGACGTGTAAACAATGGCACCCCAAACCATCACGCCGGGTGATACGCCAGTACGGTGATGACGAGTACACGCTTCCAATGTGCGTTCACCGCGATGTCGCCAAACACGGTGAAAGGTGGCTACACTGAGCCACAGCGCCAGAGATTGCGCCAAAGAGTATTATTCCGCCGCCTCCACTGGCAGTGCTTATTGAGAAGTAGCAGTAGGCAGTGCTTGTTGAGATGTAGCAGTGGTGAGTCGTTGTTGAGAAGTTCCCATGGAGAGTGCTTGTTCAGATGTTGTCATATTGTTTTGATGGGCTAGACAGCAGATATTGTTGGATTGGGGATGCTGTCATGATCAGAGTGTGCTTTTCGTCAATATATATGAAGGTAAAAAATTCCTTTTTTTTATTATTTCAATGTCTTAAACAAAAATGCCTCTTGGTCACAGGTTCAGTCAACAAAGCATCTGGCTCGTGTTCTTGTATTAGACTGTATTTCTGGTTTCTATGTGCAATTATAGTATTTCTGTTTTTTTTTAATTACTTCAGTATAAATGGTGTTTAAAATATCTGGTCTTATTGAGGAAGAACCGTGCCAGATGTGTACATCGAATCACACTTCCACACACAGAACAGCTACACTTGTGTTTTGTTGTTTCCTAGGTTTTATAGTTGCTGGGGACTTAATTAATTAATTGTGTTAACAGAAATTTTCTTTCATTCTTTGTTGTTATTCTATGCAGTCAGATTGCGGAGTAATACTAGTCAGGGCCAACCGGTTACGAGACTTCGTAGCCGGACATTCAGCTACTAAAATTAAAATTATTTGCATTTTATATAATTAAGCCCCCATGCACGTGGCGACCGCTGCTTCGGATCGTCCCTTGGAATTCTTCTGATTGTAAAAATAGCAGACAGTAGTATTGTTGTAGTAATTTGTAGTTTAGTAATTGTAGTCTATATTGCATGTGTAGATTTGGTAACTGAACACTTGTAGTTGTCTTGTCATTCTTTTAATGCTATTTTGGCAGGATTTAACTTTTGATGTCTTATATAGAGGTCTGATAATTTTGTGCAATTATGAAGGTTTTAATAGTTCGTTAGGCGTGTTTGTCGGGAAGCATTTCATGTGAATGGTATTGTTGGTGGTAAAGTGTTATATTGTGTGTAATTTTCGTATAGTGACGAGTTTTGTATGTTTTGTAAATGATTACGCGGTCGATGAAAAAGGCAAAAATGATGAATAGTGAGAATGACGAAATTGTTTACATGGCGAACTCGCCAACACAGGAGAACAGTATGATGAATAATGAAGTAGAAAATAATTTAATAAGCAGGGAAAATAGTCCGGAACCATTTCAAAACTTTTCACAATCAAAAAATTTTCAGAATACGACATTAACGACAGAAGATTCTGGAATAGTATCGAACACAGAAAGCTTTACAGCTATGACGAAGGAAACTGGTTTTGCGGGAAATGTTAGGGGCGAAAAGAATTTCGAACCAGTCAATGTGGAGCAGTTGATGAGTGCAATATTAAATTTGGGATCTGAATTGAAAACAGTGGGATCACAGTTACGATCTGAAATTAAAACAGAGATAGGAACAATTTAAACTGATATGAGAACAATGGAAACACGGTTAGACTCACTGGGATCACAGTTGGGATCTGAATTAAAAACAGTGGGATCACAAATAGGAACAATTAAAACAGAGATAGGAACAATTAAAATTGATATGGGAACAATGGAAACACGGTTAGACTCACGAATAGGGACATGTTTCAAAAACATGAAAGATGAATTAAAGAAAGAAATTAGAGAAGAAGTACAACCGATTTTGAATGCTCACAATAATAGATTAATTTCAATAGAAATCAGACAAAAAGAACAGGATAGGGAACAGGAAGAAAGAGATCGCGCGATACTACAAAAATTTTCAGAGTTAAATTTACAATGTGCACACGATAAGGAAGAAATACTTGAAAGAATCGAGGAATCCGTACCAAATGACAGAATAAATAATCTAACACAACAGTATGAACAGTTAACTACTAAATGTGTCAATACTGAAACCCGAGTCGCGACACTTACGGAAGACGCAAATAAACAGAAAGAACAAATAGTTGACTTATCGGAAAGAGTTGAGGAGATTGCAGATAAATTGACAAGTCTTAGTTTAAATGGGGACAGAGGTTCAGATGATACAGCTCCATTGCCATTTTCAGAAACCGAAGAGTACCAGAGCATAAATAAACATGTTGAAAATCAGGGAAAATTTAATGAACGTGTTAAAAGGGAATTCGAGGCATTACGAAAGCAAGTCAAACAAATTGAAGGCGAAATCGTAGGAAAAGACGGTAGAAGAAATTTGGAATCACCGATAGCAGCGGGTTTTGAAGATGATAATGTATTTCATTTACGAGATGCAACAAGAGAGCGCCAGGCGCGCGAACTTGACAATAATCGACATTGGGACTGGGACAGACGCGGTAGGTCTTTGTCGCCACGAGGCGAAAACTATGACTATAAACACTTTTTAACTGTTCGGAAATTTAAGATTTTTCGCAATTGTAAGAATGACATACATCCATGTTCATGGTTAGATCAATTTATGCACGCACTTCCACCAAATTGGCCACTAAGTCACAAACTGGAATTTATGTGCGGCTATTTACGCCCTCAGGGGATTCGCTACACTAAGTGACTATGTGCCGTAGCGTGCACAGGGCCCCGAGCTGTAGTGGTGCTATTTCCCTTTTAGTTTTCTGCACTGCTGCCTACTCTTTTACTATTCTTTGCATCTATCAAAATAACTTTCAACTATCAATCTATCTAGAGAGTCGGTAAAAAATAACCGGATATGACTATTTTACCCAAAAGTGATTTCGGAAATTACCGTTTGGACTTACTGTATCTTCTGCAGCATTCATTCGTAGTTTAAACGAAATTTTACCTGTTTATCTTCGTGACAATATTACTTCATATGTTGACGACATTCTTATTGCTAAACGTTCTTGGAGTGAGCATAACAAAATTTTGGATTCATTATTAAGTATTTTTGCAAGAGTTGGCATTACAGTGAACTTGGAAAAATCTGAATTTGGTCGTTCTCAGGTGAAATTTCTTGGTCATATTATTTCGACAGAAGGTATTCTTCCTGATCCAGAGAAACTAGGTGCTATTCGTAATTATGCTGTTCCTACCACAAAACGTGATGTTCGTAGTTTCCTTGGTGTCTGTAATTTTCTTAGACGCTTTGTTAGATTGGACGATTTGGCCACACCTCGTTTATGTGAACTATCTGGAAAGAATTCTAATTGGTGTTGGGATGAGGAAGCTCAATCAGAATTTGAACAACTTCGTGATGCTTTAGTTGATGCTCCACTTCTTTCACATCCGGACTTATCTAAAGATTTTTGTTTGGCGACGGACTCATCATACAAAGGCCCAGGTGCTCATTTATTTCAAGAGATAGAAGAAGACAGCGTTGTAGTACAGAAAACTATTGCATTTGGAAGTCGTGTTCTCTCTAAATCAGAAAAGAATTATTCGATTACGGAACTTGAAGCCTTGGCTGTTGTATGGGCTTTCACAAAATTTCGGACATTTTTGTTTGGCAGACATACTAAGGTTTACACCGATCATCGAGCTCTGGAATTTCTTATGTCAACGAAATTAACACATGGAAGATTGTCACGATGGGCGATGTATCTACAGGAATTTGATTTTAGTATTGTTTACATACAGGGTTCTTCAAATATTGTTGCTGATGCTTTATCACGTGCACCTATGGGTTTGAAACAAAGTGCAGGGAAAACAATTATTGTTTGATGTATATTTAAGGTGTTGCGTTTGAAAATTTTATTTCGTCTTCGCTCCAGGACATCGCTAAGGAGCAAAATAAGGATCCAATCTGGAAGGACATTAAGGAAAGTGGAAGAGAAAGGAAAGCGTAGCGATTAGACAGTATTATTTAGTTCGCAATGATATTCTTTTTAAACGAATTCGGTCGACAACTCTGTTTGGTTGGTTTGTATTCCTGATGAGTGGGTTAATAAATTGATTTGGTACACACATTTCAGTTATGCACACTTTGGTCCCAGAAAATGCTTTCATAAATTACGAGAAAATTGCTACTTCAGTAATATGGAAAAACGTATTCGATCTGTTCTTGCCAAATGCAAATTATGTCAAAAGGCTAAGCCGCCAACTATTTCTCACAGAGCACCGTTGTTTCCCATCATTACAGCGAAATTAAAGGACATGGCTGCAGTCGATTTGTTCGGTCCAGTGGTTCGTTCTACTAATGGTTTTGCGTACATTTTGGTAGCAGTGGAATTAACATCAATATATGTGTGTTTTACACCTTTACGCAGAGCAACAGCTCGTTCAGTATCTAATGCTTTCATCAGATAATGGATCACAGTTTCACTCTAAAATTTGGCTTCGTACTTTACGGTGTCGTAAGATTAAACCAATCTTCATTTCACTTTTTCACCCTAAATCTAACGCTTCAGAGAGATGGATGAAGGAAATCAATAAATTGTGTCGACTTTATTGTCATCAGAATCACAGAACTTGGGATCAGTATCTTCATATTTTTCAAAACATTCTGAATGAACTCCCTAATGATTCAACTTCTTTACCGCCGATATTGATATTAAAAAATAAAGCACCGACAAATCGCATTTCTGAAATAGTTCCTTTTCCATCTACACGGAAACTGCGGCATTCTGAAGTTGTGAATCTGGCTCTACAAAATATTGCATCTGCGGCTGCTAGAAGAGGGAAATCAGCTAAACGTCCTGGTCGTTTAAAAACCTTGTCAGTTGGTCAAAAGGTATTAAGTCTCATCGTTTGTCTCACAAAGGAAAAGGCTTGTGTCGCAAATTTTTTCTGCTTTATAACGGTCCATATAGAGTTCGCAAAATTATTCATGATAACACTGTCGAAGTAGAAACTCTTAAATCTCGACGCTCTAAGGGAATGCATCATATACCTAACGTTAAAATTTTTGTGGAATGCCATACTTTTGAGAAACTAACAGTTATACGTAAACACACGGAGAATGCAAGGATACCGCGCCGTGTTCCGGCGGCGGCACATACTCAAAGCAACAGTCAAGTCTGCGCGAACTAATGCTTCTGTCCATCAGCTGTGTTGTCTTCTGCTGCCACTACCAATTTATGACACTCACAAAACACAAATAAATGTTTTTACCCTTTATATTTCAATACTGCTACTACAGTCCTTTAATTTGAGGAACGGGAATTTCACATACTTTGGTCAGTTGCGCGAACTAATGCTTCTGTCCATCAGCTGTGTTGTCTTCTGCTGCCACTACCAATTTATGACCAACAGTTATACGTAAACACACGGAGAATGCAAGGATACCGCGCCGTGCTCCGGCGGCGGCACATACTCAAAGCAACAGTCAAGTCTGCGCGCCGCACAAGGCAGTCGTTGGCCGCAAACAATTACTTCCTACGTCACGCGTACCTACAGCTGATCGAGCGCTCAGTGCGAATGCACTGACAGCTGTAAACAAATACACAGTCTAATTTCTCCGATTAAATTCAGTATAAAGCTATAGTGACTTGATAAACTATGTTATTAACGTTCAGTATTTTTCAGGATACGCTTGTATAAAATATTTAAGACCTTCAGGTAAATTCTGTGTGTGTCCGACGTTAAGAGGACTTGCTATCGAGAAAATTTTCAGGAAGAATGTAATTTCGAAGAAGAAACTAATAAATTAAAAAGGTAACTATTGATTGAGTTTATTTTTCAGGTGACATATTTCCACTTAGGTACGTACTTTAGACGTAATTTGCTGCTCGCGATTACGTGATTTATACTTTATGCTAAATTTTATGTTCTATGAATTTACTTGTGAAGCGACGTGCTTGCGTACATTAATTGATTTTGACAATGATTGATTAATAAACAGGGTTGTTACTTGTGTATATTATGCATGGCTTGGCTGCACTGCTTTTTCACTGATCTCATACTTTTTTATTATATGCCTGCTGTGCTGATTTATTTAAATTATAATTGTCACCTGATTAATTGTGCTGATATGGTTATGTATGTAGGTTATACTTGGTGATTTATCTGCTTGCGCCTTCATGTTTACTTATTAAGATTACATATGAAGATTTATTTGCCTATGCTGATATGATGCTAATGACCTGTTTATTATATAAGATATATATACTTGCTGCTTTGCGTATGGATTGCATATTTACACATTTCTGTTTTGTTGTCATAACTACTCTTTAATTTGGTATATAGAAATGCTGATATGCGGTGTACGAACATGGAGTTTAGGTCACACTATGGTATTAATTATAGATTGTTCGCTTGGCAGAGCCTCGTTGTAGGAATTGTGCTGCATCCACTTGTTGACATTCTGTTCTCTACTGGTATATTTACTCGCTATTGCGTGTTTTGCTTACGCTCAGTGCCTTATATTTTTAAGATAAGAAAATGAACTACTATAATGCTACGAACGACATTAGTACAAGAAACTTCACTGAAGTCACATGAGCTGGAGGTTTTATGAAAGCTGTATAAATTTATGCTAATAGGAAGGAAGCTAACGACATGACATACCAACACTAGGTTTAGACCATTGACAGTTATTACACTGCATTCTTCGTGAGCAATTGAAATAGCAAGTGACAGTTGACACAAGAAATACTCCACATGTTTGCTTCTGTTTTGCCATGATTCTTGAAGTGGTGTACACACTGTGAAATATTACGACCATTCACACTCCGTACTCGTACTTACTTACTGAGAGTTATTCGAACTAAAGGCTGTTAGAGGTCATGTATGCATTTCTTTTGTTAAATGATGGACAAGGTAACCAAAATGTATCTTATAATTCATAATGAGTAGAAGATTTGGGTCAGATGGATTACACAGAGGTTGTGTGTGGACATTGTGTCTTCGGATTGTATGGGATGATGAATTGAAGTTTGCAGTAGGATTTTATTTGTACTTGTTCGAGGAGACTGACTAGAGGAAAGAGTTGTTATGGAAGTGAAATGATATTGGCGATAAGGTTTATATGTGTCGACGTATTGAAGAGGTATTATTGAGGTATTGAGATTGTCTGAAGTTGATGATTATTGGAGTTTTGGTGGACAAAAGGTAAGGTAAATGATATTGATGATAAGGTTTATATGTATCGACGTAAGAGGTATTATTGAAGTATTGAGAATATGTGATGCTGATGGTTATTGGAGTTTTGGTGGATAAGAGGTCAAGTAAGTGAGGAGCATAATTTTTTTTTTGTTGGTTTATAGGGAACAAGGAGGATGAAGATGGCAGACTAGAACACTCAAGTGGAAGGAATATTGTCTACACACGCACTTTGTTAAATCAATAAGCAGTATATACTTTTTTTTGGAGAGAGGAAGTATTTGCATATCTTAGCACACTGACAGTTGTTCAGCAACAGTACATTTGATTTGGCTTGGCAAACATTGCTCTTGACATGATGACTATGACGTTGACTAACTATTATTGACTGTTATACATTGCTGCCACTACTACTTCATACACATGTCGAACATCAAATCTTTGACAGAATTGCGTTTACACAGTTAACACTATTCAACTACACAGTAGCACTTAATGTGGATGAAAGATGAGTGAGTGTGTTTTGTGTGTTTTCCTTTCCTAATCCCAAATAATTGGTACCGACCTATCTCCTAAATTTTATTTTACTTGTTTGTTGTGGCTTGCACTGACACCCATAAATGTTATAGGTTTACTGTTATATGTGTATTGTGATAGTTAATATGACAATTATCTGATATCATTTGTGTGTTTATTATAATTTGTATGTTTAGTGTAAGAGCATTGAGAATAATTTTGTAAAAGCAATTGTGTGTGCATTCAAACTGTTGTTCATGCCTGCACCTGTTCAACATAATGGGTGCCACTTAGAAATGTTTAATTTGTGCTAATGAACTCTGATGAACTGTCTGATTAGTGATGGTGAATATTATGGACTGTTACCTGCACTTGTTCAACATTAATAGGTGCCACTTGGAAATGTTTAATTTCTGCTGATAAACTCTGATGAACAGTGTAATTAGCGATAGTGAATATTATGGACTGCGGTCTGCACCTGTTCAACATTGCTGGGTGCCACTAATGGAACTGCTTCTACTGAAATAATGTCACTTGTTGGTGTCTGCACCTGTTCAACATTGCTGGGTGCCACTGATGGACTGCTTCTACTGAAATGATGTCACTTGTTGGTGTCTGCACCTGCTCAACATTGCTGGGAGCCACTGATGGAATTACTTCTACCGAAGATGTCACTTGTTGGTGTCTGCACCTGCTCAACATTGCTGGGTGCCACTGATGGAATTGCTTCTACTGAGAAGATGTCACTTGTTGGTGTCTGCACCTGTTCAGCATTGCTGAGTGCCACTAATGGAACTGCTTCTACCGAAATGATGTCACTTGTTGGTGTCTGCACCTGTTCAGCATTGCTGAGTGCCACTAATGGAACTGCTTCTACCGAAATGATGTCACTTGTTGGTGTCTGCACCTGTTTAACATTGCTGGGTGCCACTGATGGAACTGTTTCTACTGAAATAATGTCACTTGTTGGTGTCTGCACCTGTTCAACATTGCTGGGTGCCACTGATGGAACTGCTTCTACTGACATGATGTCACTTGTTGGTGTCTGCACCTGTTTAACATTGCTGGGTGCCACTGATGGAACTGTTTCTACTGAAATAATGTCACTTGTTGGTGTCTGAACCTGTTGACCATTGCTGGGTGCTACTGCTGGAACTGTCAACTACTTGTTTATTGATATATTGACAAGATTTTATGTGAATATTTGCATAAACTGATTTTTTGTGTATTTACTGTTTATGAAATGTTATGAGACTCTTACCAGCACATATTCGTCATTGCTGACGCTATTGATTGAATTGTTTAACCACATGATACTTGTGTAAACTATTATGTAAAATCACATGTATGCAAGTATTTGTATTCCTGACTGTATTTTATATATTAGGATATGGAACGGTCAGTGCAAAGCCAAAATTTTATCTAGTTATGTGATATCTAATTATTAATATTATCTTTTATTTTTGTCTGTGTTTTTTTTGGACGAATTTGGTGGTATTTTCACCACCAATGCTGGCAAAAACACCATCAAATTCTGGCCCGTGGAGGAGGGGCATATGAAAGGTGGCTACACTGAGCCACAGCGCCAGAGATTGCGCCAAAGAGTATTATTCCGCCGCCTCCACTGGCAGTGCTTATTGAGAAGTAGCAGTAGGCAGTGCTTGTTGAGATGTAGCAGTGGTGAGTCGTTGTTGAGAAGTTCCCATGGAGAGTGCTTGTTCAGATGTTGTCATATTGTTTTGATGGGCTAGACAGCAGATATTGTTGGATTGGGGATGCTGTCATGATCAGAGTGTGCTTTTCGTCAATATATATGAAGGTAAAAAATTCCTTTTTTTTATTATTTCAATGTCTTAAACAAAAATGCCTCTTGGTCACAGGTTCAGTCAACAAAGCATCTGGCTCGTGTTCTTGTATTAGACTGTATTTCTGGTTTCTACGTGCAATTATAGTATTTCTGTTTTTTTTTAATTACTTCAGTATAAATGGTGTTTAAAATATCTGGTCTTATTGAGGAAGAACCGTGCCAGATGTGCACGTCGAATCACACTTCCACACACAGAACAGCTACACTTGTGTTTTGTTGTTTCCTAGGTTTTATAGTTGCTGGGGACTTAATTAATTAATTGTGTTAACGGAAATTTTCTTTCATTCTTTGTTGTTATTCTATGCAGTCAGATTGCGGAGTAATACTAGTCAGGGCCAACCGGTTACGAGACTTCGTAGCCGGACATTCAGCTACTAAAATTAAAATTATTTGCATTCTATATAATTAAGCCCCCATGCAACGGATGCGACCATCATGATGTTGTAAACAGAACCTGGATTCATCCGAAAAAATGACGTTTTGTCATTCGTGCACCCAGGTTCGTCACTGAGTACACCATCGCAGGCGCTCCTGTCTGTGATGCAGCCTCAAGAGTAACCGTAGCCATGGTCTCCGAGCTGATAGTCCATGCAGCTGCAAACGTCGTCGAACTGTTCTTGCAGATGGTTGTTGCCTTGCAAACGTCCCCATCTGTTGACTTAGGGATCGAGACGTGGCTGCACGATCCGTTACAGCCATGCGGATAAGATGCCTGTCATCTCGACTGCTAGTGATACGAGGCCGTTGGGATCCAGCACGGCTTTCTGTACTACCCTCCTTAACCCACCGATTCCATATTCTGCTAACAGTCATTGCATCTCGGCCAACGCGAGCAGCAGTGTCGCGATGCGATAAACAGCAATCGCGATAGGCTACAATCCTACCTTTATCAAAGTCGGAAACGTTATGGTACGCATTTCTCCTCCTTACACGAGGCATCACAACAACGTTTCAACAGGCAACGCCGGTCAACTGCTGTTTGTGTATGAGAAATCGGTTGGAAACTTTTCTCATGTGAGCACGCTGTAGGTGTCGCCACCGGCGCCCATCTTCTGTGAATGCTCTGAAAAGCTAATCATTTGCATATTACAGCATCTTCTTCCTGTCGGTTAAATTTCGCGTCTGTAGCACGTCATCTTCGTGGTGTAGCAATTTAATGGCCATTAGTGTATACCGACCGGTTTTAGAGCTGAATATTTAAGTACTGATTTATTATTAGATATTCTGTACATCAACAAGGTACCAGCCTGCTTATCCCCCTTAGAGCAAGAACTGAAAGGGAAACGATGCACGTTCACTGTTGGCGTCTGGCGATAACCATTTTGCTAACAATAATAACTGCATGTAAGTAGCACAATAAAAGATGTCTAATAGATCTATGATTCAGTTTGTAACATTCCTGATTTGTTCGGAACACATCATGTCGACCTTCCTATTTTTTCGTTTCTGCAAACGCCAGCGACCTAGCAGTTATAGTGTCGAAATTGTGCGGTGAAGTTAAACGTTGCAGTTTCTGCTGGTAGCGGCGAGCGACGATTGCGGTAGCATTTCCCGTCTTCGCCACCGAACGATGTGGCGCTGTGGTTAGCCCACAGGACTCGCATTCGGGAGGACGACGGTTCAAACCCGCGCACGGCAGTCCCTGATTTAGGTTTCTCGTGATTTACCTTAATCGCTTCAGGCAAGTTCTGGGATGGTTCCTTTGAAAGGGCACGGACAACTTCCTTCCCCATCCTTCCCTAATCCAATGGGACCGATGATCTCGCTGTTTGGTCCCCTCCCTCAAATCAACCAACCACCCAATCGTCTCCACCCACGGCAAAGACCAATTTTGTCCTCTAGATTTTTGTTCATCATTTTCAGCAACTGTTTTTGAAGAATGCCGATGTGAAGAAATAGGACACTAGTTGCGTTAAAAACTGTTTTTTTGCTATTGGTGTGCTAATTCTTCACATCAGAAGTCTTGTTATTCCATTCACATCACCACATCTCAGTGCAATCGGACTTCTTCTTTGTGCTACCCATACTTGCTTCACACAGTCAAAGAGCAAGACTAGACGTGATGAAATCTCAAAAATAATAACTCGTGAAAGCAAAATTATGTTCTACTACAATTTTAAGAAGAACAATATTTACCGCAAATTGCGAAAAAAATATAATATAAACGAAAATATCAGCTCTCGATTTTGCAATTTCGATATCTATATATCGGCGGAAAAAATAAAGCCGACATATATCGACATTCTCCGGTAAAGATACCGCTACATTGATATTTTATCAATAGCCATGGTCATTCGGAAAGGAGAGTGCCACGTACAGGAAAATTGAAAGGGATCTTTGGAGAAAATAAAAGCTGCTGTGTAAATAGAGTTCAGATGGCATACCGAAGATCTAAGCAAAGAATTTGTGAGATTACAAACAAGATGCTCTGCATAAAATGAGCTTGAAGATGTCAAAGCCAACCCGTGCTGTAATAGTAGTAGTATTAGCTATATTTATCCGTGTATCATTTTTACAAGGAGACTGGACATGTCATGGATTTACAATTTAAGAACAACAAAGAACGTGATTCCTATCTACATGTATTTACGCACAGTATGTGATCAAATGTATCCGGATACCCCTATGTAATGCTAAAATGACCATTTACTATAGGTGGTTATGTAGTATTGTGTTGTCAAATGGCTCTGAGCACTATGGGACTTAACCTCTGAGGTCATCAGTCCCCTTGAACTTAGAACTACTTAAACCTAACTAACCTAAGGACATCACACACACCTATGCCCGAGGGAGGATTCGAACCTGCGACCGTAGCGGTCGCTCGGCTCCAGACTGTAGCGCCTAGAACCGCACGGCCACTCCGGCCGGCTATTGTGTTGTCAGTAGAGAAGACGTGATGGCAGAATGGGCCGGTCAAGAGACCTCACTGTCTTCGAATGTGGACTAGTCATTACATGTCGCCTGAGTAACAAATCAATCAGGGATATTTCAACATTTCTAAATCTACCCAAATCGGTTATTTCTGATGTGATTACGAAGTGGAAACGGAAAGCAACGACCTCAGCTGAACTAAAACCAGGCAAACATAATGTATTGACAGACAGGGATCGTCGGGCAGCGCGGAGGATGGTTGTAAAAACTCACATGTAATCAACCATAGGAACCAGCCGTGAGTCCCAAAGAGCTAACAGCGGTTCAGATAGCGCAATGACTGTGCATCGAATTTAAGAAGAATGTGGTGCGATGGTCGAGCAACTCTTTATAGGCCATACATTTTTGTAGTCAACGCTACGACACGCTTCAAGTTATCTGAAGAGCGACGCTACCGGATAGTGGTTAAGTGGGAACCAGTGATTCGGAGTGATGCCTCACGCTAGAACGGTTTGGGTGTGCCAGCGGCGAAGAATACGGGAAGGGAAATTGGGGGGGGGGGGGGGGGGGTCTTCGGTACTCCAATGTTTTCCGTGGTTAAGTCCGTTCTCCCCTTATTCCGCATTCCACATAAGGAAACGCTAAGTGCGGAAGGATATCAACACGTTTGAAAAGGGGTTTTCCTATTTAGCATGACGATTTTCGGGAAGCTCTGGCCATATATGCGAATGAAGTTGTGAATTCCATAAATGTACTCAACCTCTGTAATATGAATATAATCTTGTTCTTTGTAAGACTGTGTTTGAGACCAGAGATGTTTGTCACAGCAAGTCAGAGAGTAGCAGTCAGAGTGTATTCCACAGTTGGCAATGTACTTGTGTTGCGTGTAGTGGAGGCAGCATTATTTTAAAAGAGATTTTGAAATAATGTTTTTAAGAAAGACATTGAGCAAATGAGATTAGATTAATGGAAGAATGACAAAAGCCAACTTTTAAAGTAACACTTTTTTATATTTGTAACTGTGTAGGTTCTTGTTGTTAGAACATTGCGTATGGCTGACGTCTGCTGTAGAAATTTTATAATGCGACATATGGTTTTGTGTCATAGCTAAAACAGTGTCAAGGGAAGGCAACTGTATTGAGGATAGTTACTTAGAAATATTTTTGATAACTTGTCTAGGGGTGACAACTTCATGAAAGGATGGATTGTTATCACGGCCTTTTCAAGTACCTAGTTAAACTTAATATGGTTCAAATGGCTCTAAGCGCTGTGAGACTTAGCATCTGAGGTCATGAGTCCCCTAGACTTCTAACAACTTAAACCTAACTAACCTAAGGACATCACACACATCCATGCCCGAGGCAGGATTCGAACCTGCGACCGTAATAGCAGCGCGGTTCCAGACTGAAGCGCCTAGAACCGCTCGGCCACAGCGGACGGTTAAACTTAAGAGTCTTTGTTCTCATTTATCAGTCGCTAAGATTAGTTCCCCATTTTCGTTTTACTTTCATGGTTCTGTTTGTACACTCCCACAGAACATCGCGTTTTGTGTACTGAAAGCATTTATGAAAGCTGATAAGATAACATCTTGTATTGCACATCACAAGTACAGCAACCGTAATTTGATTTTTGACAATCATATCATTATTCTTAATACCAACAGGTTGCAGCGCACAGGTAGACCAATAAATTTAATTACCATTAAAGGTCTCGCCCACTTTAAGGCAAGAGTGTATTTGTGAAAATAATATCATGTCAGTTCCGAGGCTTCATACCAGTAGAAGATTTCAGTAAAGAGCTGGCTTGTGTCTTCCAGCACTTTTATCAGAAAGCCAGATGCGTTAATTTTTGTGTTCATTTGCTGTGTAATTACCATAACAGTTCTGATACAGTGTTTGTTTGCAAAACGAAAGATAAAGGTTAACAATATTCGGAGCCAACATTTTAATCTGAATAATTCTGTAGTGCAGTCAGATGGCATAGGAAAATTTCATTGAAAACAGATTGTTTTCTCGCAGACGAATTATTTTATGTTCCAGCTAGTCTGGATTTCGCATAGTGTAGTGTGAGCCCCTAATATTTCAGTTTAAAAATTATTTTTCACATAGTTCTGCTACTCTTCATTGAGATCTACATATTTAGATATCAAAATAAGTTTTACACAAATCTCAGACACCAACTTGACACTTAGAAACAAGAGTGTAAAAATAATAACGAACTTTCACCTGACGATATTTTATGCCAGTATACGCAATTACACGGTAGTCTGCTGATTTTTGCAGTCAAATAAAGTTTTGTTTTGGAACCATATATATATATATATATTAAAATTTCATTTATAGTCTTTGACTTAACAGTTACTTTCAAGCTTTGTGATGCAACAATCAAGTAATTGTATACTGTATGCCATTACAGCAACACAGTTTGTTTTGCGTATTTATTACCATCCAAACACTATGGATAAAATTTCTGGAGAACAGATAAATTTTGCGCGTGCAGGAATAGAACTATAGTGTTTTTTCTGCAACGTTCAACATCGATTTTGTGAAAATTATTGTATTCAAGTGTGAACTCCTAAAGTACTGTAGACGTAGGGTGTAGTACAAGTGAAATTCTTTCATTTGATGCATTTGTAGTGTTATATTGTGCGTAGAATAAGTGACTTTGCTATTGATCTTTGCTTTTGCTAATGATGTACTCCCATGTAAAAGCATTTTTGTTTGTTGGATCTTGAAGTGTTATATGGTTAGACAGTGATTTTTTATGATTAGACTTTGCGTCCTTTGCGTATGGGCATTTCATGGGACAGTGATATTATCAGGAGCTTTGATTTGCATTTATTTGTGTTTTAAATATCTTTCTGTATTCATTAACATTTATGGGAAGTGATTTAGTACTTATCTACGTAGTCTAGACCCTCTGTGTGTGAGAGATTTCTTTTTTGTTTGGTGCTTTACTATAAATGCATTAAACTGTCAAGAGCTACCAGAGCTAGGTCAAATGTTAGAGCTTTTGCTGATGCAACTTATGACGATTCTGTGGACAGAGAAGGGACAAATGAACAGGGATCCTTTAAATGAGACAAATAGGACAATGCCTCACATGAATGATCACAGTATCTTTCAGTAGCAAACATGGAACAAGAGAATGCAATAGTGGATTTTGGTTTGGAAACTGAGACTATAGGATGTAATTTTTCACAACAGTCAGGTTCTGTAGATAAAGATTCAGGTTTTGTATCCACAGCTGTTGATCAGACGGAGTCAGTATCTATCCCTTCCTATAGTAAAGCAAAAGATGGGAACAATGATTGTTTGCAAAGTATTCTGAAAGTATTATCAGAGCACAATAAAGAACAAGATAGAAAATTTGAAGAACGTGACAGAAAATTTGAAGAACGTGACAGAAGACTGAACAAAAAACAAGGGGATATTGCCAGCTATCTAGATCAGAATAATAAAAAAAAATTAGAGACGTACTTCTGGCCAAGTTGAATGACAGAACTAAAAAGGTTAAGCAAGATGTACGTGAGGAGTTCAATCCTGTAACGAATAATCTAGTCAAGAATCGTACGCAATGAAACAGCCGAAATTTCACAGTTAAAACTGTAGGATAACCAGTTTGAAACCCAGATACAAAGTCTTCAAGAGCAATGTGCATCACTTAAGGCCAAAGAGATAGAATTTTCTAGCCAACAACAGTTAAATACAGTTAACAAAAAGGCAGACGAACTTTCAAAAACCGTGACCCAACTGACTAGCAATGCAGACAAAACTTCTGATGTTACGCAGCACGTTACCTTTGCAGAGTCGGAAGATTATCTTTCTCTTCATTGTTTTAAACAGGGTCAGATGACCATTAATCAGCAGCACAAGCCTGATGTAAGGAAACTGATGATCGATTATCGTGCACTGGACGGAAAATCAGTCACGGGAATGATGATGCCCCTAGCCATACCCCTGACGAACTTTCACCCATGTAGGTGAACTGACGCATGAACGCGGTGCGTTACGCAGACAAGACAGCGCGGATGCGTCACACAGCGCAAAAAGAAATTTGCCCTCCCACCAGAATGATTCATTTTATTACAAACATTTCCTCCCTGTTCGGAAGTTTAAGGTTTTTCGAAGTTCTCCCAATGACATTCAATTCAGAGAGTGACTACATTAATTCTAATGACGTGTCCCACCTTCATGGCCAATTGCTCATAAACATGAATACTGGGCTATTACAAATGATTGAAGCGATTTCATAAATTCACTGTAGCTCCATTCATTGACATATGGTCACGACACACTACAGATACGTAGAAAAACTCATAAAGTTTTGTTCGGCTGAAGCCGCACTTCAGGTTTCTGCCGTCAGAGCGCTCGAGAGCGCAGTGAGACAAAATGGCGACAGGAGCCGAGAAAGCGTATGTCGTGCTTGAAATGCACTCACATCAGTCAGTCATAACAGTGCAACGACACTTCAGGACGAAGTTCAACAAAGATCCACCAACTGCTAACTCCATTCGGCGATGGTATGCGCAGTTTAAAGCTTCTGGATGCCTCTGTAAGGGGATATCAACGGGTCGGCCTGCAGTGAGCGAATAAACGGTTGAACGCGTGCGGGCAAGTTTCACGCGTAGCCCGCGGAAAATTGGCTCATCCCACAACTGGAGACCGACAGCGCCGACTTCATCTTTCAACAGGATGGTGCTCCACCGCACTTCCATCATGATGTTCGGCATTTCTTAAACAGGAGATTGGAAAACCGATGGATCGGTCGTGGTGGAGATCATGATCAGCAATTCATGTCATGGCCTCCACGCTCTCCCGACTTAACCCCATGCAATTTCTTTCTGTGGGGTTATGTGAAAGATTCAGTGTTTAAACCTTCTCTACCAAGAAACGTGCCAGGACTGCGAGCTCGCATCAACGATGCTTTCGAACTCATTGATGGGGACATGCTGCGCCGAGTGTGGGAGGAACTTGATTATCGACTTGATGTCTGCCGAATCACTAAAGGGGCACATATCGAACATTTGTGAATGCCTAAAAAAATCTTTTTGAGTTTTTGTATGCGTGTGCAAAGCATTTTGAAAATATCTCAAATAATGAAGTTGTTGTAGAGCTGTGAAATCGCTTCAATCATTTGTAATAACCCTGTATATGTGTGACCATTTAAAATCTGCACCAGCCACAAGAATGAGAGCAGTCGCACAAGAATGCCTAACGGAAGGTGAATTCCATCATACTGGTCTGAAGCAACCCAACTCCCATTCAAAAACAATATCATCACGCTAAAGAATATCACCTGTATTCAGAGGCTTAATACCAGTAGAAGATTTCACTAAAGTGTTGACTTTTGAGTCTTCAAGCAATTTTACCAGAAAGTCAGATGCGTTAATTTTTATGTTCATTTGCTATGTAATTACAATATCAGTTCACATACAGTGATTGTTTGCAAGTCGAAAGATAAAGATTAACAATATTCGGGGCCAACATTTTAATGCGAATCATTTTATTGTGCAGTTAGGTGGCTCAAGTAAATTTCATTAAAAGAATTATTTTCTCGCAGACGAATTGTTTGACGTAGCGGCTAGTCTGAATGTCGCATTGTATAGCGTGAGATCCACACATTTCCGTTTTCACGTAGTTCTGTTGCCCTGAACTGAGATGTACATATTTCGACAGCAAAATAAATACTACACATTTCTCACATACCAACTGTAACCAACTTTCACGTTTTACATCATTTATACCACGTGCAGGAGATATACAGTTCATTTCCGTTTTCACGTAGTTCTGTTGCCCTGAACTGAGATGTACATATTTCGACAGCAAAATAAATACTACACATTTCTCACATACCAACTGTAAGCAACTTTCACGTTTTACATCGTTTATACCACGTGCAGCAGATATACAGTTCGTAGACACTGATTGTTTGTATCACCATAATCCACCCTGCACCCTGTCATGAAGTGGCATCTGTGAATCAGTAACATTCCTAAAGCAGGGCCACAGCGTGAATCCAATGGAACGCCTTTATGATGAGTTAGAATGGCGCCTTCACTCCAGACCCTCAGCGTCCCATTTCGCTACCTTCTCTAGTTTCGGCTCTCGAGGAAGAATACACTAATTGTTCTCCACAGTCATTCAAACATCTGATTGAACAAAGTGCAGGCTGTCAAAGGAGAAAGGTGGACAGACCCCATATTAATGTGCACTATTACGGACAGTTTTGAACACAGTGGCGGATACATACAAGGGCCGCCCCCCCCTCCCTTTGTGGGGCCGCAAGCATTGCCACCCGCGCCGCCCCCGCCAGTCAGCCCGCACTGTATTCGTTCATTTCTTTCGTCAGTCGACTCGACTGAATCGAGTAGTTGTACATTCCGATGTAGCACGAGCGTCCGCGTCATCATATTTTATTCCTTTTCTGTCTGCCACTTAGATAGCTAACACATACCTACGAGAAAAGTCGCAGCCATTCTAGTGATCTCGGTACGTTATTCTGTCCGGCATTTGTTCCAGAAAAGTCGTGAATATTCTAGTGTTTTCTTGTACAGAGAACCTTCCATACGTAGCGTTATAAATAAGGACAACTCGTGCGAATAGGTAGCTAGTTTACATTCCGAAGCAAAAATATTAAGACTGAAGAATGAATAAGTAAAAAGTCCTAGTTGAAGCAAGTGCAAGTGTGAAGATCAGTCAAGAGTGCGAGTGATGAGTTGATTGTGATGTATTAATAATAATAATTCATAGTAATTTCTCAGTAAAAATATTCGTAACAATGTATTGTAACGAGTCTCGTAACAGGCTTGTGACAACATTTTTACTAATAACGTAACAATAGTCTCCCGTACTAACTTGTTTATATAATAAGATGGCATTGTCTTGTATATGTGCATAATCAGTTTAAATAAAACTTTCTTAAACTTCGCATGTGACTCGATTATCTTTTAGTATGGTAAAACTAAAGGTAGCTGAAGATACCTTTAGCGCCCCCTCCTTGACGTTTTTCTGTATCCGCCAGTGTTTAAACAGACAGCGTTCTTACAGATCTAGACAAGAATCAGGCAGGTAGCTGGTCATGCGATTTCCGTCAAGAGGTAGTAATGATCCCTCAATCCCGCTACACTGTTGCAGAAGCAACAACGAGAACACATCAGGCTTCGAAGAGCGCAAAACTTCCATAATTGGTTAAGTTTTATAGAAGTTTTTGGTGCGAGCTTCAGTGCGAGAAGCTTTTGATGGTTTTCACAACAAAGTTCTGTCTCTATATGTGGCAGAAGAGCCAGAGAGACTCTGTTCGCATGTGAGGTGCACCAGTGGAGAGACAAAATCAATCCCTCACTGTTCGATAACAATGATGATGTTACGGATGGCAGTGCAACTAAAGCGGAGTTACTAAACAGTTTTCCGAAATTCTTTCACCAAGGAAGATGAAATGAATAATTTTGATTTCGAGTCAGGAACAGCAGCCAACACGAGTGACTTAGAAATAAATATTCTCGATTTACCGAAGCAGCTTAGATTGCTTAATAAAGGCAAGGTCCCTGGTCCAGGCTGTATACACCAGCCAGGTTCCTTTCGGAGTATGTTGATACAATAGCCTCGTTAATCATCTACAACCGCTTGCAGGTCGAAAGATCCGTACCTGAAGACTGGAAAGCTCCACAAGTCACACCAACGCCGAAGAACGGAAATACAAGTAATTCGCTGAATTACAGATCCATATCGCTAACGTCGATACGCAGTAGGATTTTGAAACATACACTGTGTTCGAACATTATGGGTTACCTCGAAGAGAATGATTTATTGACAAACAGCCAATACAAATTCAGAAATATCGTTTAATGAGTGATATCGAATTGATTCCGTCTTTTTAGATTTCCAGAAGGCTTTTGACACCGTCTCTCACAAGTGACTTCTAATCAAATTGTGCGCCCATGAAGTATCATCTCAGTTGTGCTACTGGAATCGTGGTTACAGTTCAGAAAGGTCACAGTTCATAGTAACTGATGGAAAGTCATCAGAAGTAATATATGGCTTTCCACAAGGAAGTGTTATAGGCCCTCTACTGTTCATAATCTATACAAGAGATTTAGGAGACAATCTAAGCAGCCACGTAGATTGTTTGCTGATGATGCTTTCATTTGGCGTCTAATAAAAATCGTCAGATGATCAAAACAAATTGAAAAATGATTTAAACCAGATATCCATATGGTGCAAACAGTGGCAATAGACTCTAAATAGTGAGAAGTGTGAAGTCATACACATGAATACTGCAAGGAATCGTCTAAATTTCAGTTAGAGGATATAACACACAAATGTAAAGGCCGTAAATTTAACTAAATACTTAAGGATCTTCTGGAGTATTTCTGTCCAGTGTGGGGCCGGCATCACAAAGGGTTGACGGAAGACATCGAAAAAAGTTCAAAGAAGGACTACGCGATTTGTATTATCGTGAAACAGGGGAGAGTCTGCCACGGGAATGGTACGCGAACTGGGGTGGCAATCATGAAAGCAAAGGAGACCTTCGCTGCGGCAGGATCTTCTCATGAAATTCCCATCATCATTTTTTCCTCAGAGTGTAAAAATATTTGGTTGATGCCCACCTACAGAGGAAGGAATGACAGTCTTCATAAAATAAGAGAAACCAGAGCTCTCACGGAAAGATTTGACTGTTCGGTTTTCCCGCGCACTGTTCGAGAATGGAACGCTAAAGGAACAGCTTGAGGATGGTTCGATGAAGCCTCTGTCAGGCACTTAGTTGTAGGGTGCAGAGTAATCATGTAAATGTAGAAGCAGTAAACCTATGTCAGGATGGCCGGATACAGATTGAAGCTTCCATCACCCATTTCTCACTGCCAGCCACTGTACATACTACACACGTTACATCACACACACACACACACACACACACACATACACAGACGCTCCTCCAAAACTAACATTACATGCGCTATCAACTGCCAGGACCGTGATGACGATGTTTGATTTCCATTTGATGTACCACAACTTCCCATATGCTAGCCTGAAAAAACTGAGACAATGTCCCTGTGGAATGGATGAGATTTTGAACTCGTCTTACATTTGAAGAACAGTGAGAATAAGATTTTGCGTGCAAGGAAAAAAAGAAAGCAAACATAAAGAAGAAATGTGAAAATTTTAAGTGAAACGACAGAAGTTTTACTATTATTGCAATTAGTAATAACTGGTGTCACATTTTATGCCAACCCCATGCTCACTGTCATCTACGTAACCCTTCACTGCACAGAATATATCCTTTAACAAGAATTTTTTAACTGCCTTTTTAAACATGTTTCTTGTGATATGCTATTTAACCTCCTTGGGCACATATTGCACAATTTTATTACCTGGTACAAAAATTTTGTTTTGAGTATCATGTTTATTCTTTCTTTGTAAATGTAAGTTCAGTTTAGATCTTACTCCATGATCATGGTCAGAGCTGTCTGCATAGTAATTATCGATGTTGTTCTTGATGTGCGTAACTGACTGGTAAATGTTGTCACATGGTGTAGTTGAAGTTCCCATTGTTTTGAAAAGATCTTTACTGTGTACTCAGTTAATATTTTTAATTATTATGCTTATGGTCCTTTCCTGTAATTTGAAAACTGTTCAATTTTTATGCATTTGTCCTCCCAAAAAAGAATTCCATAACTTAGAACTGATTGTACATATGAACAGTATGCAACTAAAAGACACTGGAAGTTACACACTGATGACAGAACACCAAGGGCTTAGCATGCTGATGACATTCTGTTTACAAGTATATTTTCGTGTTCACCCCGGTTAGACTAAGAATTAATATTCATTCCTGTCAATTTAGTGCTGTTTACGCAATCTGTAAAGGTACCATCTATACTTATTTTAATAGTGTCATTTTCTGTCTTCAAATTGAAGTCCATGGCATTAATTTTCTTTATGTCCATTGTCACTTGTTTGCTTGTTGATCTACTATAAACATGCTTAATGCTTTCATTTGGTTTCTCTGCAAGGAGTCATGTTGCTCTGTAGTGACCATAATAATGTTGTCACCTCCAGTCAATGGCGGATACATACGGGGGGCCACCCGCGCCGTCCCTGCCAGTCAGCTCGTATGTTACTCGTTCGTTTCATGAATGAATGGTGTCTGTTCTTTCGTACATATAAGAAAGAATAGACTCCACGTGGACTCCGCAGCTGTGATACATATTATGTAAACTGAAGCTGAGGGGAGAGAAAGGAAAGGAGAGGGAAAGAACTATTGATGTCAGCTGCATCCGTAGTTAATGATGGGAATGGGAGTTGGCAGGAAACCGTGCCGAGATGCCCGTGCATTTGCGTTAAATACTGTGTGCAGGTGACCCAGTGGTTAACGCAAGTGCCTAGCTAGCAGGAGATCCTAGGTTAGAGTCCTAGTCTGCCGCACATTTTCAATCATGACTGCTGATTCCGCATAAAGTCTTGATGCAGCTGACGTCAATAGTTCCTTCCCTTTCCTTTCTCACCCCTCACCCTCCTCCTTCATCTTACATACCTTGTTATGTTTGTTTTTCTATCTGGTGAGTTACGACCTAAAGACAAACTAATTTTATTGTAAACGAAACAAAGCAACAATATCTTAAATCATCCATGAAGTTGCAGATTCTTATTTTCCACGAAAGAACAGTGAAAGTATACTTCTCAGTTATTAGTCACGATAGACAGGTAATTAAATACATCAAACATTATAATATTTCTTTAAAACTAAATTCTTTCTCATACTGAAACAAACAGTCCGCCCCCCGGTAGCTGAGTGGTTCAGCGTGTTCGGTCAGAGGGTTTAGCTACCCTCTGTAATAAAAAACTGAGTGAACGGATCAACGAACAACCTGAACGAGTGTCATCGGACGTCCGCCACGAACAAAGTCAACGAACAATATAGAACAAAATGAGATTAAAAAAAAAAAAGTAATCAGCGCGACAGAATGTCAATCCTAAGGGCCCGGTTTCGATTCCCGGCTGGATCGGAGTTTTTCTCCGCTCAGGGACTGGGTGTTGTGTTGACCTAATCATCATCATTTCATCCCTATCGACGCGCAAGTCGCCGAAGTGGCGTGAAATCAAAAGACTTGTACCTGGCGAACGGTCTACCCGACGGGAGGCCCTAGTCACACGACATTTCATTTCATCATTAATAACAGTGATATTTTTATAGTACTGAATGATGAACAACGGTTTATGTATCTCACTTAATTAATCATTTATTCATCTTAATACATGTTCCTTACTGGTGATCATCAGCCAAAGGAAACAACAGAGACGAAATGGAACTTAAAAAAATGGTAATGGTCGAATGGCTTTTTATAATTTCTTTTAATGCAGCCAGCAAATTAGAAGGACGACAGAGAGTTTAAATTTCGTGCACATAGCGCCTCTGCAATCACAAGCAATCACAAATAGATATCAAACACATCTTACATCATCAGAATTCGGGACGATTTATTATAATGTTCCTAATGGAAACAGAAGAATCTGTCGCCATCTGAGTTTATTCGCTTCACTACTAGTTAGGTATTTTCTTTTCTTTCTGAAAGAATCAACGTAAATTTTATATTTTCTTTTGGGTTAATTTTTGACCGATATAAGAAGGCAAGGGTAGAATATCGTGATAGAGTTAGCTGGAAGTTTTCTTTTTTCGTGCTCATGAACAATGATCCATGCATTAATATGGCATAAAAGTATAGCTGAGTCTACAGAATAAAGTTCATAGGATTTATACATTACTGCATTGAAATTCGTTTGCTTTTTGACTGTATACAAAACCAGTTTCCTCACAGTTATTGTTGCTAATCTTAAATTTGGATTTGATATTCTAGCCTAAATTAATTTCTTTATTTTGATTCATTATTTAAAAAAAAAGGCTCTGAGCATATGGGACTTAACTACTCAGGTCATCAGTCCCCTAGAACTTAGAACTACTTAAACCTAACTAACCTAAGGACATCACACACATCCATGCGCGAGGCAGGATTCGAACCTACGACCGTAGCGGTCGCGTGGTTCCAGACTGTAGCGCCTAGAACCGCTTGGCCACACCGGCCGGCATTCGTTATTCAGTCTGGTCCCATGGGAAATCAGAGAAAACCGAGGAAGAAGCCTGCAACCCCACGATACATTTAACTGTTTTATACACAGTGATATTAATTACAGTACTTTCGATTAGAAAGGTCGGAAGTTGACACAAGATTTTTTTTACACAAATTAATGTCCTACAACTGCATAAAAATTCTTTTCACAGTGGCTTGCAATTAATTGATGATTGTACGATATTTACAAAGAAATGCTTTGTTGTTTAGTGGAGAGCGCGAATTTACACACAGTTTGTTGTATACATTTTAATAAAATATTACTAGCTTTCATAATTGTTTGTTTACATAATTATTTGAGGTTGACAAAGGTTATTCTTAGAGAGATGCTTGCCACACAGATGTAACAGAGTCCTGAGACAGTTGTTGGATCAGCCTCTTGTTGCTCCGGCCAAGGATGTAGCAGTTTGATACATCTTAGGGACCTCTGGATGATAAATGAAATAGCTTGCAGAATCGCCATCCAATATTAGATGGCAGGAACAAATGGAACAGCTGCTCACAAGTATCAAAAATATATGACAGTAGCAGCTTACCGTAGGGAAAACAAAGTAACAATGATCAGTTAAACGGGAGGCAGATGTATGCTCCATTGTAAAACCATTCTAACCTAACAACGGTGATCATGTGGTTTAGTTATAAGCAGTCTACGATAAAGATTATTTGACATCAGTAAGAAGAATCTCTTTTCTGGCTAAACCAGTTCGCTGGTTTTCATTTCATGTTACACAACGCAGTTTATGACCATAGTACAGTTGGTTTAGTGCTGTCCAAAACAGCTACAAACGCACTAACGTAGCATCTTTATTGTTAGTTTATTGCACTCTTAATAAGCTACATTATACATTTTGAAGGTGCCTGACAATGACGACTGACAAACCTAACTGTTACCTCTGTAACGGTTGCTTAGTAGTGGTACATCTATATTCGCATTCACGTGTACAATGCTAAGGGTTCTTTTCACGACGCACTGGAATTTGTTTTCATGAATGGCCGTGGTTACTTCACACCCAGCAGAAGTTTTCATCCTTATTAGAGGAGTTACTTCTGGAAGATAAATGTTATTCATAGTTTTCTGGTAGGCGCAGCTGCAGGTTGTAATTCTCTACCCACACTGGAACATCAGTTCACACACAACTGTCCTGAGTAGCTAATGTTTGGAAGTTCATATCGTCAATCTGTAGATGTAAATCTAATAGACTCATATAACATCCTGACGAGATAAGATTTAAGACTGTCATCCCAAACCCCAAGCGATTCCAAACTATACTACGCTCAATTGAAATTAATATACTAAAATAGACAAGTCGTATGATCTACAAATATGAAAAATTATCTTCGCACCTCTGTTCCTTAACTGACTTTTGTACGCTCTAGCTTGTTCCTTACATCCAAACGTGGTTTGTGCCTACAAACATAAATAGTACAGAGTGCTTCTTCTTTCCTATACTGGGCGCATTTGCACCAAACTCAGTGAGACAGTCAACTGATAG
This sequence comes from Schistocerca piceifrons, assembly GCF_021461385.2. Taxonomy (NCBI): domain Eukaryota; kingdom Metazoa; phylum Arthropoda; class Insecta; order Orthoptera; family Acrididae; genus Schistocerca; species Schistocerca piceifrons. The sequence continues at coordinate 304,819,916 of NC_060139.1, read as the reverse complement.
CAAGGCTACGTGACTCACTGAAATTCTAGACAACAGATCAACTCTGAATGATCCCTTTGCCTAACTCATATTCCCCAGGTTTAACCGGGTTAACTTAGAATCGCCCAAAATCCAGCAAGTTCTTAACATATTACTAACGTATTTGATGAACAATAACATGTTCCATGAGTTTTTCTTACTTGCTTGAGCAGTAGATGCTTATTGTAACGATTCTCCTCATCCTGTCAAACACATAAGTAACCCATATACTAGTGGTATAAAAATATAATTTATGACATTGTATGAGTTAAAATCATATGGCATGCGAAAAAGATAACTCCTTCTCCACCAGTTTAAAGAGCGATCACAAAGTTCCGTTTGACGGTGTTGCTGTAGCGTATACGCTACGTAGCGCGCCTCCTATGCTGGTATATGAGTATCGACATGTAGGCCAGGGATTAGTGTGGCATTCGTGTCTTTCCAATTTGTGTGCAGTAAATGTGGAAACGTGAACTATGACTTCGTTATAGTCAGATGCGGCCTGTTTGGACCAACGTGCTGTTATTTTTTTCTTGGCTTCTGAAGCACAAACACCACTAGACATTCATCGGAGAAGGAAGAATATGTGTGGGACGGCATGTCCGTTGACAACCACCGTTGTGGAATTCTGCGTCAAGGGGTGCTGCTGCTTCACAATAACGTTCGCAAACTTTTGATCGCCCCTTATATATGGCAATGACTGCCTTTTGGGCCAGTAACCGAAGTTGTTGTTATGTCCTGTACGTACGCTGTGCCCTAAAATCTATTGTCTTTCAGAACGAAAATGTTTTCTATGCTTTATAGTGCCATGAACATGAACGGAAAACACAGATCATTAAGTGATGCAGGAGCACAACTAACTTACTAAAGATAGCTATTTACAATTAATTTCAGCTAACTTCTGCAGTAACAAAAGTAGCCTACACCACTTATGAACATGGTATATTCTACACATATACACATTTCGTTCAACTCACATACATGTTAGTGTGAAGCAGTTTATGTCTGATAATTACATATCTAAATGATTCCATTCACTACAAGTAAAATGTCCAGTTGTGCAGACATCCTCTGCAACCTATACAACTACACTTCATACAGAACTATATACACACCCACCTGTAAAAAACTGCTATAATCACTTCTTTTAGCCCTGGTGTGGGTATTTCAACGCCCA